>NC_056630.2:218944223-219244223 GCF_002870075.4 Lactuca sativa
ATAAGAAGTCCATAAACTTTCACTGCTAAACATATTCACTAAGACAGAAATAGTGTACAGTTTACCTCAATATTTTATCATAGTATGCATAACTATAATTATCACTACATACGATATACATACGAATTTTAACTATGGTAGAACGCTACTACATTGTATGTAAACTAGATTGTACGATACTGTGAGGCACTACTTCAATATTGTACTCTTAGGTATTCAGGGATAAATCCTATCATAGTATAACCAGAGTTTCCTGGAGGAAGAGCGTGAGATTTGTGAATAGATCTATTTCGGACTGAGAATCCCACACCTGAACTGCTACCTACAGTTAGGCGGGAACGGTCGGGTTTACAAATCTTATTTAACTCGACGCCTGAAGAACGTTGGAAAGGTCTCTAGTCATGCAAGCATGGTTATACGACTCACATTCTGTATAAATCACCTTTAGTTTACAACCTGGCACTCTTCAACAATTTTATTTATACTAATTAGAACTAATACACACTACAACTGGAGAACTTTCAGGGTTTTTCAAGCAAAACTGAACATACAATGGTTTCACGTAGGAAATACTTATACATCATGATTAGCATTAGCTACTCACATGAAGTATTATTTTCGCACATCACTACAGTTTTCAGTAACAAACATTCATGGTTTTATACAAAATTGAAAACATTACGTTCTCATTAAATAAAATATCGAATTTTATTGAAACTACACAAACACTTTTACAACTCATGAACAAGCTTTCATTACAAACTACCGTTTATGAACTCACCAGCTTTATGCTGATATTCTTTCAAATTGCTTGTATTCTCAAGAAATCAGTAGACAAGTACCTACTGGATTTTTGAAGAGTTGGAGTAATAAGAGTTTATGTTTATACTTTACAAAGCTACTTGATGCAATTCAAACCAGTTTCAGACAAAGTTTCAAACTGAAGTAAACATTTTTATTTAAGTATTCACTGTAATGGTTGTCTTGCTATGATTGCTATTATTCATTGGTTGTGATGCGACACATGACGTCCTCCACCCCAGAATGTTTCCGCCATTCTGGTTTTGGGGTGTGACAGATTGGTATCAAAGCTAGATTTATAGCGAACTAGTATACCGAACCTTACGTGATATACAACTATAAAAACTAAGGGGCCTATGTGCTCTATGCTAAAAGTATACTTTCAAAAAATATAAGTATTTTTATAAAAAGTATAAGAGCATGCTTACATAACAGAATTCGTGTCACTAGTAGAATATAACAAAAGTATTTGGATGTTGGAACGCTGCGGTTAAACCTGGGCAGTTATGTAATCATGTCTAGGGTGAATATAGCCTGAGCAAATATATTCAGTCGAGACATGACCAACATGTGCTTGGGAGTGACTGTGGTGTTACAGCAGGCCTAAAACTTACCAAAATCATCCCACATAAAATACTATAGGAGTATTTTAGCTAGAGCCGAATTCAGTATATAAATTCACTCCAAGTGTTGCTACCTCTTCTTTCTTAAGCGATAACTTACTTTCATTAGTAATCCTTCTGTGCTTACCGTTTGGTAGAACACTTTTGTTATCAAGATGAGATATATCTTGTTTCATATATCTTGAGGACTTACCATCCTCTTCTTCCTGATTGTTTCTAGAAAAAGATGCCTCCCTTACGAAGACCCATCAGAAGGAACAATAACACACCACCACCACCACCTCCTTAATTCGACCCTGTCATGTTTCAGGCAGCAGTTACAGCCGCTGTGACTGCAACAATGGCACAAGTGAATGCTGGTGGGGATGGAGGTGGAATCGACCCACAAAGACAAGATGGAAGTCAGGGACATCAAAAGGAGTGTTCCTACAAGGACTTCATGACTGCAAAACCCAAGTCCTTCGACGTAAATGGAGGTGTCATCGCTCTGACTCGATGGTTCGAAAAGATTGAATCCATCTTCGAAATTTGTGCCTGTTCCGAAACAAACAAGGTGAAGTTTTCTGCCTGCCCTTTCACCGACAGAGCTTTGACCTAGTGGAATGGTTGTGTCAAAACCCTAACCCTGCCAGTGGCTAATTCCATGGGTTGGGAAAGAATGAAGGAACTCATGCTTACGGAATACTGCCCGAGGGGCGATGTGCAAAAGTTGAAGCACGAACTTTGGAATTTAAAGATGAAGGGTTCCGACATGCATGCCTACACCGCGAGATTCTATGATCTAACTCTCCTCTGTGTGGGAATGGTCATCACAGAAAGCAAGAAAATCAAGAGGTGCATTTGGGGATTGACGCAACCAACCAAGGGGAATGTCTTGGCTGCTAGACCGACTACATTCGAAAGTGCCAAGGATCTGGCACATACACTGATCGATCATGGAATCGATCTGGACGAGTCATCAGCGGTCGCTGAGCTGCAAAAAGAGAGTGGTGAGAAGAAGAAGAAATTCTGGAACAAACGTAACGGTTAGTATTCAGAGGAGCCCTCCAAGAAACAACAAACAGTGGCAGTTCATGCTGTTACTACTTCTGTTGCTGCTCCAGCTACTATCCGAACCACCCAATCTCCTACCGGTGGTTATGCTGGAAAACTACCCCTGTGCAACAAGTGTAACTTCCATCATTACGGACCTTGCCGTGAGTTGAATTGCAACAGCTATGCAAAGAAGGGACACACAACTCGATACTACAAGGTGCCAACCCAACCAACCAACCGGGCTGCGGGAGCGGCTGCTGGTCAAGCTTGTTATGGATGTGGAGATGTTGGGCACTTCAGGAGAAACTGCCCCAAGGCAACAACTGGTGGCAATACAGGAAGAGTTTTGGCGATGGGCCAGGAGAAAGCGGTCACTAATCCTACCGTTGTTACGGGTACGTTCCTCCTTGAAAACTCTCATGCATGCATTCTTTTCGATTCTTGTGCGGAGAGGAGTTTTGTTAGTCATGCGTTCAAATACCTAGTCAAATGTAAATCCCAAACTTTAACCGAAACGTTCACCGTCGAGATGGCTAACGGAGAGAAAGAAAGTGCGACCGACATATTCCTAGGATGCACCCTTACTTTAGGCAATCATTCCTTTCCCATCGATCTATTGTATGTATCTATTAAGAGTTTCGATGTAATTATTGGTATAGATTGGTTAAGCCCCAATCATGATGAGATCCTTTGCTTCGAAAAAGCCATTCACCTCAATCTTCCCTCTGGCGAAACCCTCGTGATCTACGGTGATAAGCTCAGTTCAAACCTCTGTATCATTTCGTGCATCAAAGCTCAGAAGCACATGCAGAGGGAATGCGGTGTGTTTCTAGCTCATGTTGTTGATGAGACACAAAAGGTTAAAGACCTCGAGAGCATCCCCGAAGTCTGCAACTTTCCTGATGTCTTCCCTGAAGATCTGCCAGAAATCCCTCCCGAGCGTCAAGTTGACTTTCGTATTTACTTGATCCCCAGAGCTACTCCTATAGTTAAGTCTCCTTACCGTTTAGCGCCAGCGGAAATGCAAGACTTATCCAGCCAGCTCAATGAGCTGATCAGCAAAGGAATCATAAGGCCGAGTTCCTCACCTTGGGGAGCTCCGATATTATTCGTGAAAAAGAAAGATGGATCCTTTTGGATGTGCATTGACTACCGAGAACGGAACAAGCTCACCATCAAGAACTGATATCCCTTATCCAGAATCAACGATCTCTTTGACCAACTTCAGGGAGCCAGTTATTTCTCCAAGATAGATATGAGATCAGGGTACCATCAATTGCGAGTTCACGAGAATGATGTGCCCAAGACAACATTCTGAACTCGTTATGGACACTACGAATTTATAGTAATGTCGTTTGGTCTGACGAACGCACCGACAGTATTCATGGACCTAATGAATCGAGTGTGCCACCCTTTCCTGGAAAAGTTTGTGATCGTGTTCATCGATGATATACTCGTCTATTCTCGGAGTGAGAATGATCATAAACCGCACTTGAGACAGGTGCTGGAAACATTAAGGGCGGAGAAGCTATATGCAAAATTTTCAAAGTGTGAGTTCTGGATCAGGAAGGTGAATTTCCTCGGTCACGTGGTTAGCAAGGAAGGCATACACGTGGACCCTTCAAAGATCAAATCGATAGAGAATTGGCCGGCACCAAACACACCCACAAAAATCTGTCAATTATTGGGTCTCGCATATTATCGTCGATTTATCCAAAATTTCTCCAAAATCGCTAAGCCTTTAACTACCATGACACAAAAGGTGTAACCTTTAGTTGGGGAGTCAAGCAAGACACTGCGTTTCAAACATTGAAGCAGACCCTATGCAGCGCTCCTATCTTGTCCCTGCCCGAAGGGACGGAAGACTTCGTGGTCTATTGTGATGCATCCAATCAGGGCCTAGGCTGTGTGCTCATGCAGCGAGGAAAGGTCATCGCCTATGCCTTGAGGCAGTTGATAAAACACGAGGTCAATTATACAACTCACTATTTGGAGTTGGTAGCAATAGTCTTTGCACTAAAGATCTGGAGACACTATCTCTACGGAGCCAAGTGCACTATCTTCACCGACCATAAGAGCTTGCAACACATCTTTGTTCAGAAGGAGTTAAACATGAGACAACGACGATGGGTAGAGCTACTAGTGACTACGAGTGCAAAATTCATTACCATCCTGGCAAGGCCAATGTGGTAGTAGATGCCCTCAGCCGAAAGGAGTATTCAGGGCGTAGGGTGAAGGCACTAACAATGACCATCCATTCCCACCTGTCCGCACAGATCGGAGAGGCTCAGCTGGAAGCCTTAAAACCCAAGATCATGACAGATGAAGCCTTGTGGGGAATAGAAAAGAACTTAGAGGTCAAGGGAGACGGAGTGTACTATTTTATGAACTGGATCTGGACCCCGAAGTATGGCGAGTTCACAGAGGTTTTCTTGAATGAGGCTCACAAGACTAAATACTCAGTTCACCAAGGTTCGGATAAGATGTATCAGGATCTCAAACAACTCTATTGGTGGCCAAACATGAAAGCGGAAATTGCTACTTTCATGGGCAAGTGCCTGACTTGTGCCAAGGTAAAAGTAGAATACCAAAAGCCCTCAGGTTTACTTCAGCAGCCGGAAATACCTTAGTGGAAGTAGGAAAGGATAACTATGCATTTTATCACTAAGTTATCCAGATCTCCGAGTGGGCACGACACCATCTGGGTAATCGTCGATCAGTTGACGAAGTCCGCTCACTTCCTGCCAATCAAAGAAAACTTCAAGATGAAAAGACTTACACGGATATATCTTCGAGAAATAGATCGCCTCCATGGGGTACCTGTATCCATTATCTACGATCGAGATAGCAGATTTACCTCAAGATTTTGGCAATCACTACAAAAGGCTCTCGGAACTCAGCTGGATATGAGCACGGCTTATCATCCATAGACAGATGGACAGAGTGAGAGAATAATTCAGACATTGGAAGACATGTTGAGAGCCTGTGTCATTGAATTTGGCGCGTCATGGGACACTCATCTTCCTTTGGTTGAATTTTCCTACAGCAACAACTACCATACCAGTATCAAGGCTGCGCCGTTTGAAGCCCTCTATTGCCGCAAGTGCAGATCCCCTCTGTGCTGGGATGAGGTGGGTGACACGCAACTAGCCTGGGGTCAAGTCCCCTGTCAGAACTAGCATTTTATCTAGGAAACTCTATTCCCATGAAAACATTCATCTAGTGTAATGACTTGTACTCCAAATGAATATCATGCTCTATGCTCACTCAATACATCTCTTATAGTCAGTTATGAATTGGAAACCCTAAATTCTGGTTCAAGTTTAGTATGGACTAGGGTTTTCTTATTGGGCCTAATGGTCCAATAAGCCTTCAATTTGACTATTTTGAGCCTAATTGCCCTAATTGGAATTCTAAATGTACCCAATTCATAAATCTATGACATTTAGAATCATTTGGGCCTAGGATTATTCATTCTAACCCTAATAGGCCTCATTGGGCCATAAATGAATTAATTGCCCTAGTGGGCCATAAACTCCATTCCTTTTTTATTGGCCGAGAACCTTCCATTTGGGCCCATAATATCGAAATCTAACATCCAAGGCCCAAACCACTCCTCCTTTCTCCTTTTCTTTCTTTCTCTCGGCCCAACAACTAAAACAAAAAAAAAATGAAAAAGACAAAGTTTATGTGGGCTTGCCACCTAAACTTTATTTAATGGTAATCTAGGCTTAAAACTCTTAACCATCAAGTATTAACCATTTCATTCTCTCTCTTCCTCCTCCTCTAAATTTGTCCGAGAGCACACACTCATCACCACCATCTTCATTTTTCTCAAACACTCACAAGAAGTCTCTCCAAAAACTCTCCTCATTCTCTCTAAATTTTCGAATTTGGTGTGTGCCTTCAAGAAGACCTCATCAAAGATTCATAAATTTTGGTCAGATCATGATAAATTCCATTGTTTTGTTTCAAGTTCTCACAAATATCTTTCCTCTTACAACTCCATTTTCGTGTACATGCTCCTTAGAACACCCATAACTTCGAAAATCCACTCAAGAAGAAAAGTTAGGCTCACAAATCCTTCACCTTCTTCATCTACATTTTGAAAACACAAAGGTGAGTTCATACCCTTTTTTTTTTGGTTTTTACTTGTTTTTGGGGGAGAATACAAGTTGATTTGTGTAGATCTATGTGTATATGCATGACTATGTGTGGTTTTCCATGAATCATTTGGTGATTATGTGTTGATTTCTTCATTAATCTAAAAATATGTTAAGAATTTGAAGTTTATCACTTGGATCTTCATAAGAACCTTGAGAAAAGTATGTTTTATCACATATAATACATTTAAACTAGTAGATCTGAGATTTATACACTTTAAATAGCAAAAATGACTGTTGTGTTGTAAGATCTATAAATTATACTTATAAAACAGCCCTTGACAGGAATGTTTTGGTCCAATCACGGACTGTTTTGACCCTCTTAATGGAAGTATTTTTCAAAACTTTTGTAGATGCATAAATTTCAGATTTATATCTTTAAAATGATTACTCTCACGTTTTCATACGATTTTTCTACAATTTTTGGCGAATTTTACAAAACTGCCTATCAAATTTGAAATATTTTCCGACCAGCCTGTGAAGGTGGGCAATTTCAGACTTGTTAGAAGCCATTAAAAATTATTAGAAAAATTATGAACAAATTAGACTAAATTTCCAAAATTCCAGAATTTACGAATCCAAATTTCGATTTACGATGATTTTTCTACAAATTTTCCAAAAACTAGGTCGGAAAAGCCCAAAACCAGAAAAATATGTATTTCCACAAGAATCAAGCCCAAAATGATATTTTTGACAAAAATGGGTTTAAAATGTTATTTTTACCACAAACCAGTCATCAACACAAGTTTTGAACAAAATGGAGACTAAAGTGTTATTCTTACAAAAATTGGGCCTTAATTGTAAATTTTTGGCTTATTGGGCCAAGAACGTCATTTTTACAAAAAGTGGGCTTTTATATCAACTTTGTAAATAATAAAGCCACAATAAACAAAACAATAACAAACGGGTTAAAAATGATATTCATATCCTTATTGGGCCTGGAAATAATATACATGTTTAGTGGGCCTTAGTGTCCTTTTACATGTATATTGGGCTCGGGATAGGTATTCATATCCTTATTGGGTCTGGAAATAATATACATGTTTAGTGAGCCTTTGTGTCCTTTTACATGTATATTGGGCTCAGGATAGACATTCATATTCCTTTTGAGCCTGGAAATAATAGACACGTATAGTGGGCCTTAGTGGTTCACTTACATGTTTATTGGGCCTAGGAATGAGTTTTATATGTGTTCTTCTTTCTTTTGATATTTTAGTGAATACTTGAACCAAAACCAACGATAAACAAACAAACAGATTAATGTGATCATTTTCTAGGCTATTGGGCCGTAGTGGCCCATTTTTATGTGTGAGAGGTCCTGTATATGTTTATTGGGCCTCATTGACCCATTAACATGTGTGACGGATCTTGGATACTATTTGTGTGCTATTTGGGCATGTAAATACTTTACATGTGAAATGGGCCTTAGTTGTCCTTTCATATATATTTCGGGTCCATGTTATATAATCTTATTCCAATTAGGTCTTGAAATGGTTTACATGTTTAACGATGCCTTAGTGGTTCACTTACATGGATCATTGGGCCTGGAAGGAGTTTATACCTTTTTCTTTGCGTAAATTCGATTAAGGATCTAGTGAGTTTTGTTTATTGGCACCTATTAAGTGTACGATTGTAGCCTGTAGTTATAACCAGAGTCTCTTGGAGGGAGAACGGGGATTTGTGTATAGATCTATACGGGGATGACACCCCACACCTGAGCTATTCGCTACAGTTAGACTAACTCAGTCTAGGGTGAAGAAAACCTTATAATCAAAGTCAAAACTGATGGCTTTTAGCCATAAGAACTTTCCTATGTGCGCATGCAAAACCCTAATGCTTGGATCTAGGCTTTCTAATTAAACATGCTTTGAATCCAAGACTTCTAATGACTAATTAGATATAAGAACAATATAAAATCAGATCTAGAAGTTTACCTTTGAATCTCTTGTTTGATCTTGTTGTCTTGGAGCTCTAGAGTCACAATTGTCACTCCTTGTGACAACCCGAAAAACTTCTCGCATGCACTCTTCAATTCTTTCCAATATTAGACTTATTTTACTATATAGTAGTACCCTTTAGAGTCTAATGAAGCATTTTAAATGGAATATAATCAAGGTAGGAGTGTTAAGAAGGGTTAACTCGAAGTGTAGGAATCAAAACCGGGCCAAACACTCCAACACATGGAGTGTGCGGCCACACACTCTTGTTTGCGGCCTCACACCTTCCCAACCGCACACTCCACCTATATATGCCACCCTTAGATCATTCTTGAACACTCCCTTCACTTCTTCAAGCATAGAACACGAAAATCCTCTCAACTATCATCCATTCTCCTTGAAGATCTTCATAAAAGGTACCAAGAACACCAAGAACACCAAGATCATCATCTGGCCGCACACATGGCAGCACACACCACCTGGAAGCACACATGGCCGCACACAGGGCCGCACACAAGTGCTGGCAGCACACTAGGCCGCGCACCTGGCCGCACACACACATATAGTGTGTATTTTGGCCATACACCCTCTTGTATAGCCTTATAAACCCTCATACAATCATATATGATTATAACACTTTATTATAAGTTTTTACTAGTCTCTAAGGTGGTCCCAAAACCATCAATTAGTTGTTCATAACACTAATTAAATCCATATATGTGCCTATATATGCTAAATAGGATTCACGCGTGTACTCAAGTCACCACCTGACACCTAACACCAAATCCTACATTGTCATCAGAACCACTCAGTACAGGTGAGTTTATACCCCCTTTAATTCACCTTTGAAATACTTTTAAATATTTTAAATACTTTTATGGGGGGGGGGGGGGGGGGAATACAAGTTGAATACTTATAATTATTACATCAATCACATGTGATTAATAACTATAGAACCAATGATTTCTTCACTGTTTCAAAATGTTTATCAAACTGTTTTACTTCAAAATGCTTTACAAACTCTTTTACTTATCAAATACTTTTATTTAAACTTTATTATACTTCTTATAAATTTCTTGTCCATATATGCATAGATATATAAGAAATGTTTAAAAGGCTTAGGAAGGCCATCCGCCCTATTTCCTTTTACTCGATTTGAATGTACTCTGGTGGGTTGTCGGGAAGCCGTCCGAGGGTCGTTTCAATATTAATTATATATCATATATACATATATAGACATAAAATTACTCGCATATTCATGGGTATTAGTTACATCATTAGTAAGTTACCATCGGGGTAACACAGGATCATACTACTACAAATTCTAGATCAATGAGTCAGTTCATTCATGAGTCAATACATATTACTATGAAAACATATACATTACATTACTATGAGAACATATACATGATATTACTATGAGAAAATATACAAATATACTAGAAGGAAAACATATACAACTATACTAGAAAGAGAACATATATAACGATACTAGAACAGGAACAATACATATACATATACATACGTACACATAAATGCGATCCACTGTATCGGAGCATGCCTTAAATGTCATGTCCCGAGTTGTAACCAGAGTCTCTTGGAGGGAGAGTGTGAGTTTGCGTATAGATCTATACTAGATTGACTATCCTACACCTTGCTGCTAGCTACAGCCGGACCTGCAGGTCTGCGGGTGCCAAACGTCATACCTTTTTACGACCTACATTTGTCGTTGTTACTCAGTCGATAGTATGGTACAATTAATCACATGATACCTTAATATAAATCCGGTTTACGGTAGTTAGTACAGCAGTAGTTATTATAATACAATACTACAAGTACTACAGTAAATTATCCTTTATATATATTTAGTGACTATTTCACTTAAATAATAATGTATAAACTATATTTTGATAATGATAGTTACACTTGGAAAATTACACACTTTTACGATAAACAAACATACAAAACAGTTACGCCTTGGTAGAAGGCCACTTTTAATAGAAAATATAGGTTTTTCTGAGAGATTCAAACTTTTACAAACACTTACAAACATTTACATACATTTTACGAACTTACAATGGAGACATGTTCAAACGTTTTGATAACAAACACCGACACTAAAATACTTATGAACTCACCAGCTTAAAGCTGATACTCGCTTTCAAAATAACTTGTATTCTCAGGTCATCAGTAGATAGGTACCGAGGCCAGCTTTTGAGAAGATGGAGCGCATTCAGGACTCATCTCTTTATTTTGACTTATATTATTTTTCGTGTCTATAACTGTACAGAACACACTTGTATTAAAATTATATATTTAATGCAATGGATGATGTTGTTTGCTTGTTTACTATTACTGTGTTGTGGTACTTTACATGACGTCCTCCGCCCAAGAACGTTTCCGCCGTTCTCGGTTTTGGGGTGTGACAGATTATTATTAGAGCATTGTTTATAGTGAATTGAGTATATCAACCCATAAAAGATATACTAAACTATAAACCCATTTGGGATTAAAACACTCTGACCAAGAGTCTATGCATTGAATACCAAAATATTTAATTAAGTATACTAGGCTGCATTCATACTAAAATTAGTGTCACAATGGCAAGAACAAAAGTATTACGATTGTTAAATAACACATGTAAGCTCGGGGATGTATGGTCAGTCTTGGTAATGGCATAGCCTGATCAACTATGCTGGTCCGAGGAGTGATTAGCATATGCCCTAGAATGGTTGTGATATGTTAACAAGTCTAAAAACTTACCAACAATACCACAAGAAGATCAGTAGAACCTAAACTTAAAATACTATAGGTGTATTTTGTACTACTAGCTATGCATATACTATATTCTCATACCTCTCTTCTCGCATAGATATCATGGCTGGATTCCATCACGGCGACCCGTACTTTCCAGATGAAGGCAATGCAGGGTGGATCGAAGAAGAAGAGCCCGAAGATGAGCATCCAATCCCTTTGGATGATCACCTCGCAGAAGGCTTTTCTGATGGATTCGACTCCGAGCCGCAAGTCAAAAATCTACCTCCCATAGGTCAAGCCCCAAACAACGATCCCCGACCAGCATTTCCAGGTCCCAGTCCCTTGTGGGTGAACAACTTGAATCGCTAGAGCGATGAACAGGGTCAACCTTTACCTTATTTTGGGGACCGAAGCTTTTACAACTTTAGCTAAGGTGGTTCTGTGGATAGAGCTCTGCCTGTCATGGTGAATAGAATTGCTCGAAACGTCGAACAAGGTCTAGAAGAAGCGCTCGAAGGGACGAGGAGAAGCAATGACGCACTGCGATAGCAATTAACCACCGAAGTCGCAGAACTTCGAGTTCACCAAAGAGCTCACGAACGACACCTCCGAGAGGTGGTTCGCCAACTGGCAGATATGAGGATTCGCCCTAGGAATTCTCGTCGTCGTTAGAAGATGTCTAGTACATCTTTGTCTTTTGATTAAGGAATAGCCTTTAGTATCTGGGCTTTTGGTAACGCTTGTCTGTAAAATATTCCTAACTCTCAGTACACTAACTAGGAATCTAGTAACTGTCAAACTTTTCCATATGGTATGATGTAAGACCTACTGTTAGGTCAATTTTTCCCCGGAACCCATTACATCAATAATACCAGCAATATTGACAGCTAACTAATCTATGAGAAAACCTTTGCACTTGCGTTTTCCTACTATTCTTCCCTATTGTGAATTCAATTCGTACACTCATTCAACTATTGGACTATGGCTATTTAGTCCATGAGTCACTCTCAACTTGCTTATAGTTGATTCTTACCATTGTATCTGTCTTTATAAACTTATAGGTAAAAGATGCCTCATCGCAAATCTCCCCAGAATAACCCTGCACCTCCACCACCTCCTCCTTCTATCATCGATACCGCGGCTCTAAATGCTGCAGTAGCTGCGGCAGTGGCAACTGCCATGGCTCAATATCACTCAACTAACAACAGCCAAGGTGGAACCCCTGTTGAATATACTCGTGTTGAGATCCATGTGCGTGCGAGAGAATGCTCCTACAAGGATTTCACCAATTGTAAGCCGAAGTCCTTCTATGGAACCGGTGGAGTCATTGCCCTCTCGCAATGGTTCGAGCAGACTGAATCGGTCTTCGAAATCTGTTCATGCCCTGCTGCGAGCAAAGTCAAATATGCCGCATTCACCTTTGAAGGAAAGGCCCTGACATGGTGGAACGGCCACGTTAAAGCTCTAACTCTCGTCGGAGCCAACGCCATGGGCTGGGAAACCCAGAAATTGCCCGAGGGGCGAAATCCAGATTGAGGAGTATTGCCCGAGGGGCGAAATCCAGAAATTGGAACAGGAACATTGGAGCCTGACCATGAAGGGAACCGACGTGGTCGCTTATACTACCATATTTAGTGAACTGGTGGCTCTCTGCCCCAATATGGTTCCCACTGAAGGGAAGAAGATCGAGAGGTATGTCTGGGGGTTCGTGCCTCCGTACCAAGGAAATGTTCTATCATCAAACCCCACTACTTTCGACAGTGCCAAACGGCTGGCACAATGACTCATCGACCATGGAATCAAATCCCCAACAGCGACAACAACTCAAGCCGTCTCAGAACCCTCCAAACCCGCTGACTCTAAGCGGAAGTTCTGGGATGACAAGAAGAAGCAGCGAGCTGCTAAAAAGCAGCAAATTGTGGCTGTACATGCCGTGATAACCCCTACTACTGCTACTGCTCTAGTGAAGCAGTATGCTGGAAGTTTGCCTAAGTGCAACAAATGCAACTTCCACCACAACGGCCCCTGCCGTGAAATGCAGTGTTCTAACTGCGACAAGAAAGGACACACTGTCCGTTTCTGTAGGTCTCCGGCAAGACCGATCACTCACGTCCCTGGCTCAGGCACGAGCCTAACCTGCTATAGATGTGGTGAAGCAGGCCACTTCAAGAGGGACTGCCCCAAAGCAAAGAATGCAGGTGGATCGGGGAGAGTACTGGCAATAAGCCATGGGGAAGTAGTTGCTGACCCGACAGTGGTGACTGGTACTTTCCTTCTTGATATCTCCTATGCATGCATTTTGTTCGATAGTGGAGCGGAGCGAAGCTTCGTAAACCATAAATTTGCTCACATGCTTAAACATCAACCACACGCACTTAAAGAACAATTCACGGTAGAAATGGCTAATGGGAAAACTGAAAGCAGCAAGAGCATATACTTAGGTAGTATCTTAACCCTAGGCAACCATTCATTTCCAATCGACCTCATGCCGGTTTCAATTAAAAGCTTCAACGTTATCATCGGCATGGATTGGTTAAGTCTTCATCGCACCGACATCATGTGCTTCGAGAAAGCAATCCGTCTAAACCTCCCGTCTAACGAAACTCTTATAGTCTATGGTGACAAACCCATTACAAGTCTTCGTATTATCTCCAGTATCCAAGCACAGAAATACCTACGTAAGGAATATCGCGCATTCCTTGCTCACGTTATCGATACAAGCCTAGAAACGAAACAACTAAAGAACATCCCAGTAGTGAGCGACTTCTCCCACATTTTCCCAAAAGACCTACCAGGTTTACCTCCGCAACGATAGATCGAGTTCCGAATCGACTTAATTCCAGGAGCTTCCCCAGTAGCTAAGTCGCCATATCGATTAGCACCAGCAGAGATGCAGGAATTATCTGGTCAACTTAACGAACTGCTCAGCAAGGGCTTCATAAGACCAAGCTTCTCGCCTTGGGGAGCACCAGTCTTGTTTGTTAAGAAGAAAGACGGATCATTCCTTATGTGTATCGACTACATGGAACTCAACAAACTGACTGTCAAAAATCGTTACCCTCTGCCTCGCATCGACGATCTATTTGACCAACTGCAAGGGGCGAGCTACTTTTCCAAAATTGATCTGAGATCCGGATATCACTAGTTACAAGTACTAGAGGAGGATGTTCCAAAGACAGCCTTCCAAACTCGATACGGACACTACGAGTTCGTGGTGATGCCATTCGGATTGACCAATGCGCCTGCAGTTTTCATGGATCTGATGAATCGAGTATGCCGACCTTACTTGGATCAGTTCGTAATTGTTTTCATCGACGACATTCTGATCTACTCCCGGAGTAAGGAAGAGCATGGCAATCACCTACGACAAGTTTTAAGAACTTTACGAACGGAGAAGCTCTATGCGAAGTTCTCAAAAGGTGAATTTTGGATCCGAAGAGTCGAATTCTTAGGACATGTGGTAAGCAAAGAGGGAATCCACGTGGATCCATCCATAATTAAGGCTATTGAGAACTGGTCAGCACCAAAGACGCCTATAGAAATTCGTCAATTTCTAGGTCTTGTTGGCTACTACCGCATATTCATACAGAACTTCTCCAGTATTGCGAAACCTCTTACAACACTGACCTAGAGGGGCGTGGCCTTCGACTGGGAAGAGAAACAAGAGAGAGCATTTCAAACGCTTAAGCGAGCCTTGTGCACCGCACCAATACTATCCCTACCCGAAGGAATAGAAGACTTCGTAGTCTATTGCGATGCGTCAAAACAAGGGCTCGGATGTGTCCTGATGCAACGGGGTAAGGTCATCGCCTATGCCTCGAGACAGCTGAAGACACACGAAGTCAACTACACCACACATGATCTTGAGCTGGGGGCAGTTGTGTTTGCCCTGAAGATCTGGAGACATTACTTGTATGGCACAAAAACCACTATTTTTACCGACCACAAGAGTTTACAACACATATTCGATCAGAAGGAGCTCAACATGAGAAAACGACGGTGAATCGAGCTACTCAATGACTACGAATGCGACATTCGTTATCATCCAGGTAAAGCCAACATAGTAGCAGACGCCCTAAGTCGGAAGGAATATTCTGGTCGAAGAGTCAAGTCATTGACGATGACTATCCATTAGCACCTGTCTAAACAAATTCAAGCAGCTCAAATTGAAGCTATGAAGCCTGAAGATGTGGCAAGTGAATCCCTTAGAGGAATGGATAAGAACTTAGAAGCCAAGGGTGGCGGAGCCCTATATTTCATGGACCGGATCTGGACCCCGAAGCATGGTGGTTTCCGAGACTTGGTCATGACCGAGGCGCACAACACTCGGTATTCCATCCACCCAAGTTCAGATGAGATGTATTTGGATCTTAAAAAGCTATACTGGTGGCCTAATATGAAAGCAGAGATTGCTACCTTCGTAAGTAAATGCCTTAATTGCGCAAAGGTCAAGGTCGAGTACCAGAAACCCTATGGATTACTGCAACAACCAGAGATCCCAGAATGGAAGTGGGAGCGGATCACTATGGATTTCTTAACCAAGTTGCCCAAGACAACGGGTGGACTTGATACCATATGGGTCATCGTCGATAGATTGATCAAGTCTGCACACTTCCTGCCTATCAAAGAAACTGACAAAATGGAGAAACTTACGAAAACATACATTAGGGAAATCATGCGACTACATGGTGTTCCTATATCCATTATCTCCGTTAGAGATAGTAGGTTCACCTCAAGATTTTGGCAATCGTTGCAACATTCCTTAGGAACAAGGCTAGACATGAGCACAGCCTACCATCCTCAGACCGACGGACAAAGTGAGAGGACCATCCAAACACTGGAAGATATGTTGAGAGCCTGTGTGATTGACTTTGGAAAGGCATGGGATACTCATTTACCCCTTGTCGAGTTTTCCTATAATAACAGTTATCAGACGAGCATCAAGGTTGCCCCATTTGAAGCCCTCTACGGTCGAAAGTGCAGATCCCCTCTATGTTGGGCTGAGGTGGGTGATACTCAATTAGCTAGGGGGCAAACTTCTGATAGTACTCTCACAGGCCCGGAAATCATTCGGGAAACAACAGAGAAAATCGTACAGATTCGTGAACGATTGAAAGCCTCTAGAGACCGACAGAAGAGCTACGCTAATAAACGAAGAAAACCTTTGGAATTTCAGGTGGGAGACCGAGTCCTTCTCAAAGTCTCACCCTGGAAGGGCTTGATATGCTTCGGAAAGCGTGGAAAGTTAAATCCAAGGTACATTGGGCCTTTCGAGATTCTTGCAAGAATCGGCCCAGTGGCTTACAAACTCAATCTACCGAACAAACTTCGTAACGTACATTCTACATTCCACGTTTCCAATTTGAAAAAGTGTCTATCTGACGAGACTCTTGTAATCCCACTCGACGAGATCGAGATCAACGAGAGCCTCAACTTCGTGGAAGAACCCGTAGAAGTCATGGACCGAGAGGTCAAGCAGACGAAGCAAAGCCATATCCCGGTTGTGAAGGTTTGCTGGAACGCCAAGCGCGGGCCGGAATTCACTTGGAATCGTGAGGATCAGATGAAACTGAAATATCCTCATCTTTTTACTTAATTATTTGTAATAATCTAGTAACTTAAACTCAAATTTTGGGACGAAATTCCCTTAACTGGGGGATGATGTGACAACTCGAAAAACTTCTCGCATGCACTCTTCAATTCTTTCCAATATTAGACTTATTTTACTATATAGTAGTACCCTTTAGAGTCTAATGAAGTGTTTTAAATGGAATATAATCAAGGTAGGAGTGTTAAGAAGGGTTAACTCGAAGTGTAGGAATCAAAACCGGGCCAAACACTCCAACACATGGAGTGCGCGGCCACACACTCTTGTTTGCGGCCTCATACCTTCCCAACCGCACACTCCACCTATATAAGCCACCCTTAGATCATTCTTGAACACTCCCTTCACTTCTTCCAGCATAGAACACGAAAATCCTCTCAAGTATCATCCATTCTCCTTGAAGATCTTCATAAAAGGTACCAAGAACACCAAGATCATCATCTGGCCGCACACATGGCAGCACACACCACCTGGCAGCACACATGGCCGCACACAAGGCTGCACACAAGTGCTGGTAGCACACTAGGCCACGCACCTGGCCGCACACACACATACACCCTCTTGTATAGCCTTATAAACCTTCATACAATCATATATGATTATAACACTTCATTATAAGTGTTTACTAGTCCCTAAGGTGGTCCCAAAATCATTTATTAGTTGTTCATAACACTAAATAAATCCATATATGTGCCTATATATGCTAAATATGATTCGCGCGTGTACTCAAGTCACCACCTGACACCTAGCACCAAATCCAACATTTTCATCAGAACCACTCACTACAGGTGAGTTTATACCCCCTTTAATTAACCTTTGAAATACTTTTAAATGTTTTAAATACTTTTATGGGGGGGGGGAATACAAGTTGAATACTTATAGTTATTACATCAATCACATGTGATTAACAACTATAGAACCAATGATTTCTTCACTGTTTCAAAATGTTTATCAAACTGTTTTACTTCAAAATGCTTTACAAACTCTTTTACTTATCAAATACTTTTATTTAAACTTTATTATACTTCTTATAAATTGCATGTCCATATATGCATAGATATATAAGAAATGTTTAAAAGGCTTAGGAAGGCCATCCGCCCTATTTCCTTTTCCTCGATTTGGATGTGGTCTGGTGGGATGTCGGGTAGCCGTCCGAGGGTCGTTTCAATATTAATTATATATCATATATGCATACATAGACATAAAAGTACTCCCATATTCATGTGTATTAGTTACATCATTAGTAAGTTACCATCGGGGTAACACAGGATCATACTACTACAAATTCTAGATCAATGAGTCAGTTCATTCATGAGTCAATACATATTACTATGAAAACATATACATTACATTACTATGAGAACAAATAGATGATATTACTATGAGAACATATACAACTATACTAGAAGGAAAACATATACAACTATACTAGAAGGAAAACATATATACAACTAGAACAGGAACAATACATATACATATACATACATACACTTACATAAATGCAATCCATTGTACCGGAGCATGCCTTAAATGTCATGGCCCGAGTTGTAACTAGAGTCTCTTGGAGGGAGAGCGTGAGTTTGCGTATAGATCTACACTGGATTGACTATCCTACACCTTGCTGCTAGCTACAGCCGGACCTGCAGGTCTGCGGGTGCCAAACGTCATACCTTTTTACGACCTAAATTTGTCGTTGTTACTCAGTCGATAGTATGGTACAATTAATCACATGATACCTTAATATATATCCGGTTTAAGGTAGTTAGTACAACATATGAACGATTGTGGACACTTTGAGTAATTCGATTATTCTTAATACATTCAATTATTCTGGAAGTCAAAACATGCAAAGTGAAACAATACTTAAACAATTAACATAAGATAGTAACCTTACTCATAAATAAAAATCCTTTATTTAATCATCAAATGTTAATTACATTGATCTATTACACGTTTCTAATACTATCTAATCTATACTAATCTCATCCTTCAGCCCAATACTCCTAGCATGTTGCAAGTGCTTAACCCTACTCAGTCCCTTCGTAAGCGGATCTGCTAGGTTATCTTCTGATGATATCCTCTTCACTACGAGTTGTCCTTCTTCTACACGATGTCTGATAAAATGATATTTTCTGTCGATATGTCGTGATCTACCATGATCCCTCGGTTCCTTAGTCACGGCAACCGCTCCTTCATTATCATAGAAAATCTCCATGGGCTCCTTGATGGCAGGTACAACTCCAAGGTCACCGATGAAGTTCTTCAGCCATATTGCCTCTTTCGACGCTTCGCTCGCTACAATGTACTCTGATTTTCACGTTGAATCAGCTACGGTTTCCTACTTGGAACTCTTCCAAGTTGCTGCTCCTCCATTCAGAGTAAAGACCCAGCCCGACTGTGAACGTTAGTTGTCCCTGTCGGTTTGAAAATTGGTGTCACTATACCCTCGCACCTTCAAGTCATCACTCCCTCCAAGGACTAAGAACCATTCCTTCGTTCTCCGAAGGTACTTAAGGATATTCTTCACCGCAATCCAATGGGCTCTGCCAGGATTCCCTTGATATCTACTAACCATGCTCAAGGCAAAGGCTACATCAGGGCGAGTACAAGTCATAGCATACATGATTGAGCCAACTGTGGAAGCATATGGTACTCGACTCATTTCTGCTATTTCAGCTTCGGTACTCGGACTTTGAGTCTTACTCAACTTCGCATTACTTTGTATCGGTAATTCTCCCTTCTTCGAGTTTTCCATACTAAAACGTTTTAGTAGCTTCTCTAAGTAAGTGTTCTGACTAAGTCCTATTAGTCTCTTACTTCTTTCTCTCACTATCCTTATTCCCAAAATATAAGAAGCCTCTTTGAGGTCCTTCATAACGAAGCTCTTCCCGAGCCAGGACTTAACCTCCTGCAGAGTCGGGATGTCGTTTCCTATGAGTAATATGTCATCGACATATAGAACGAGAAAGCTTACTATACTCCCACTGGCTTTGACATTTACACACGATTCATCTTCGCTTCGTACAAACCCAAACTCTTTGACTTTCTCATCGAAACAAAGATTCCATCTGCGAGATGCTTGCTTAAGTCCATCAATGGACTTTTCAAGCTTACACACTCTATTCGGATGCTTCGGATCCAAAACCCCTCTGGCTGAGCCATGTAAACATCCTCAGCCAACTTCCCATTAAGGAAAGCGGTCTTGACATCCATTTGCCAAATCTCATAATCATGAAATGCGGCAATCGCTAGCATCACTCTAATAGATTTTATCTTCGCAACTGGTGAGAAGGTCTCATCATAGTCAACTCCGGGAGTTTGAGTAAAGCCCTTCGCGACCAATCGCGCTTTATATGTGTGTACTTTACCATCCACGTCGGTCTTCTTCTTAAAGATCCATTTGCACCCAACGATCTTACGTCCGGGCACATTCTCAACCAAATTCCAAACTTGGTTATCATACATGGACTGGATCTTGCTATCCATTGCCTCTTTCCATTTCACAGACTCCGGGCCTGCCATGGCTTCCTTATAGCTATTAGGTTCATCAAGATTTATTAGTGTACCATCACTAATAGAAGTGTCCCCTTCGGTAGTAATATGAAAACCATAAAACTGGGGTTGAACTCTAACTCTTTCGGAACGTCTAAGAGGTAAGGATTTGTCAATTGGTTCAACCAGAGTTTCCTCCTCGGGTTGAGTGCCAGCGGTAGAGGTTCCTATTGGGTTATGAGCAATCTAACACTTCCTAAGTGTGCATGCAACCCTAATAAACCTTGGATCTATGTTTTCTTCTAAAATACATGCAAATAATAACTTCCAAGGTTTCTTCCTAACTAGCATAGCATAAGGATTATGAATCATAAAAGTACTAGTAGAAATACATACCTTTTGATGATGGTTGATTGTTTGGAGTTTGAGAGCCAAGCACCAATAGTGTGAATGCCTCAAATGGAATCACAAATAGCCACATACACTTGGAAAACTTTGAGAGAGTAGTATACTTTCGTGTGGAATCGGCCACCACTAAGTCTCACACAACTAGAGTCATATTTCTTGCATCATATGCATCTTTATATAGTGTGCATGGTTAGGGTGAAACCCTAATAACCCATGTCTTTTCCTTTCCAAGGATCCATGGGTTAAAAGCTCCATGGATCATCCATGGACTTTCATATTAGCTTAGCCCATTAACAAATGAGTATTAGCCCACACTATATAAAATATAATTGCCCATAATTTAATCAGTCTTCTTTTTAATGTCTAAATTAATTCATAATTAATTTCAGACTAAAATTAATTAAATAACATGACTTCATATTAATATATTATAACTTATAATATATTAATAAATCGTAAGTATACAATTCTCATAAAATTATCCATAAATCGTTTGGGTGAAGTGCAACCCAAATGGACCATGCCGGGCCGGGTCAAGTATGTACCAAATAAGTTATGGACTTAGACACCTTATCCAACAGACTCCCACTTGGATAAGTCTAATAACTATATTTGCATATGTTACTTCAGGAACCAACCAGCAATCGTAGCTCTCGAAAACTCAGTTGAACTATGAAGCGCCATTTTAGATAAGTGATCATATAATCCTCTGTTCTCATGATATCAGCCGGACAAATACATGGAACAACGTCGTACTTATTGTCCAGCAGTTTGTTTCCCGATTTCCGATTTGTTTGACAAAGAACTTAATCGAACACATCAATTTAGTTCTGACCGGCCGGTACATAGGTCACAACAAAATCATCGAGGGGCCTAGATATCGCTTCTAGTTCTAGAAGGAACAAATAAACTTCATCTCATATGCTTGTTCTACTACTTGTTGAATTGTACACAAAGGCACGTTTTATAACATCAAGTTACTAATGCGTTTACGTGCAATCAATGCACAACCAACTCATAGGTAACAACTCATATCTCTAGGTTTGAAGATTTATATGATATTACCGTCTCACGATCACTCGAGATAAATTCCATGAAGTGATACAAGTGAGCATGGGTTTATTCCAATACTCATAACTTATGAGCACTCATGAATGTTGTAGCAACCATTGCTATGACTAAACCCATTTAGCCATCTACAAACTCGATTCATGACAGTCTTGATTCATACCTACTTCCAACATATAAACGACTGTGGAGTGTTTAAATAACTTAGTCATTCGGAAAGAATAACCTAGCTATTTTGGAAGTCAAAACATGCAAAGTGAAACACAATAATAATCGAATCCAATATGGTCTCAGAACCCTTTTGAATATAAATAGAACCACCTTTTATTTATCAACATATTGATTACACATTATTCATTGTATAATGTTTCAAACAATCAAATTAAGACTTGAATAAAAACAACAATCGTCCCATGCTCCTAGCATGTACACTTTGTTTTTCTAAACAATAGTTATGCCATACTCCAAGTATGCACACTATGTTTGTCTGTGATCCTTACATTGTGATGTAGATCAATTGAACATGATTCCATTGATAGGCATTTAACAATCCCAAATCCTTATTGTAATTGTGAGAATCCCCGATTCCTATCATGTACCAAAAAATCTGTTAGATTTCAAACTTTTATGCAATGTTCCTCTTGTAATGATTATTCACAAATTCACAAAACTTGTCAACAGTCACTACAAACTATTCCAAAGGAGATCAACACTATGGAAACGAAGTCTCATATTCAAAGTACATTGCTTTGAACATCCTTCTTGCATTAATGTTTTCTAATCTTACATAGATTGAATAACTTCCACCTATGGAGACATTTCCATAGTCCCATTTTGACTATCACTTCCGAACAAGAGTTACTTCTTTTCAGAATATGTCAATATGGTCCTTTCCGACAACTTACATCATACTTCCAACTGTCCCTGAGCAACTAATCTTCGGCGAACCTCAGATTTGTCCTCGACAATTGCTTAATCACTTTAGTCATATCCAGTTCTAGACTATTCCCTTCTCAATGCCTTAAGCATTTGGAAAATTTAGAAAAGATGAATATTATAGCACATGCAATCGATCCTATATGCGAAGCATATGGGACACGATTCATGATGTTTGACATAAAGACATGATACTAGACCAGTCTTTTGCTACAATATTTTTTATTTGCCATGTTTTCAAAATTTAACTATGAAGAGAGATGCCGTAATCATAATCGAATTTTGAAAACGCAATATATATAGAATTTCTTCAAGTTGAACCATTCCAACATAAAATTCATATATATATATATATATATATATATATATATATATATATATATATATATATATATATATATATATTCTTGACTAAAGATGATTAAAATCTCAATCTAAGCTTTAGAATTGAAACGAAGTATAATTTCCTCTCCCTTAATTATAGCAAAACAACTTTTCAACCCCTGCAACTTCACGAATTGAAACTTTGTTTTCTATAATTAACATTGCTAACTTGCAACACTAAATGTAAAAATCATGATCCCACTAACATGATGGTTATCAGCATAACACTTATGCTCCCACTAGCTCTGACATATTTCCAGAAATCTGCTGGACTTCTGAAATTTAGATTCATACACCCTTTCTTAGATAGCTAACATGTGTGTCTAAACCATTTTCAGAACTATGAAAAGGGATACCGTAATCATAGTCTTAATTGTTTAGATGGTTTCCATTTCTCACAAGTCCATGTTAGTGCGCCGGTGAACCACACGCGCTCCACTAATGACTTTTGAAAATGCAAATAACACAATTGATATCTACGTAAAATCTACTTAGTTAAAGCGTTTGCTCACCATCATTTTCATGAATCAGAGAGAAACCTTATGACACTTAGACTTTATAGTGTATAAGTTCCTATCCATGTGAATTTGTCAAAACCATAATCACAAGATAAGGTTAGTGACAAATTCAGCCTTACATGGATTAAACTTGTTCAGTCTTAGTTTCTTGTCACCTTGGTAGCACAAGGCCCACCAATGCTTCCAAGTTGAACTCTGATAACTCACATGCAAATTCAACTTATTTGAAGTAGGTACAGAAATAAGAATTATGTCAACACGATAGGTTGCAAACCTTAAGTTGTGTGCTAGTGATAAATTACACGTTTTACTCTTGATTAAATCTTGAAACGCTTTCAGGATCTTTAAGGCTCCCACTATCCCCTTGACATATAAGTTTCCCCAGTCAAGAACCATTCCTTGAAAAAACAAATATTCAAGGGATAGTGTGGATTCTTATCAAGACTAACACTTCACACAATTGGTCTTAGTTGGTCTTTGTCTCATCCAAGACATCACAACTTACCAATCTCAAATGTACAAGGGTAGAAACATTTTACACTACATTTGATAAGTGTTTTAAACCTTACTTTATGTCACTCAATGTTACAATCTTGGAGTATGACTCTCAGAATTGTTTTGGAACAAAGTATGACTCATCTTCTCGATCTTAACCAATCCAACAATTCATGACCTCTCTTCTTAACCATAACAATGCACTAAGACGTCCTTAGAGTATGAATTTGTGATATGGTTTCATAATCATTAAGATGATCATGAAATACGATACTAAAGTACTCTCCCATCCTTTCAAATTTGAGAAACTTTTATCTTTCTGCCTAATTTGATTCTTCTCATTTGTTTTGTCATACATTGTAACCTTTCCAATGTTACTGAATTATACTTAAACTTATAAGTATAATCATATTTACTAATCTTCAGTAAATCATGACAAATCAATCTTTGTAGTGGACCTTGACCAGCGCACACCCAGTGTGCCTAATTCCTTAGTCCTTCAATTGACTCACATATACATGTGATCAAAGAATTAGTCTTAATTTTCAAAGATGAAAATTCTCATTCATCATACAATACAACTTGTGTGATTCCAAGTTTCTGTCCAATTGAAACTTGGGTGATGAAAAACTTTCTTCATTTGGTAAATTCAGACACTACCACAAATGAAAGAATCAAATCCACTTTCCAATATTGCTATTACTGGAAACATATAAGAAACAATTTTCCACAGATGCCATTGTAAGGATATTTTTAAAATAAATAAAATTAAAACCCTTTTTTTTATTTTATTTTAAAACTTTGCGGAAAAACTTATCCTTACGATCCATATGAAAACCTTGTTGTAATCTATTCATAAGCAATATATTATAACTCTTAAGCAACAGCTCAAAATTCTGATTGCCGAACCATTCGATCGAAACCCACATTTGCAATCAGAATCAACATATACTTACTTTAAGCTTCCTATCTTTTCTTTGATTCTTAAAAACATCAGCATGTGACCCATTCACATTATGTAATAAGAATCTCCAAATAGGAACTTAATAGAGTTAGACAGTGGACTTTACCCGAAGTAGAGTGAAACCTCTTGACTTGATCAACCTTATGACCTTTCACGTGAATAGGGCAGCTTCGCAACCAATGCCCCTTCCTTTGGCAACAAAACACATGGACCCTTTGGTAATGGCACATGAGACTATCTTAGAATTTGCCTTTCTCTTTACTATTTGGTCAACCGAGTTGACTATAGTCGATCCCTTTCCATTGGGAAGAGAAATCCTTTTCTAGATATCCAATGCTACCATTGTCAATGTCCATGTAGACTTGGGAAGTTTTTCTTTTAATCAAATTTGCTTTGCTGGTGTTCCAAATCATTGCTGATGCCACAACACCAAGCAAATAGATAACATAATTAAGGGTCATGTCATAGTCCGTCTCATAGTAGTCCCAAAGAGACTCACTATGTTACTAAGAAAGTGATTGAACATCCAACTTTCACGAGACTTTGACACCCAACTCTCCCGGCTTGTCAATATGTGACTTTATCTCCAAGATGTGAGCACACATAGACTATGCTTGCCAATAGTAATTGAGTGACTTTAAACTTTTCAAGAACTTGTGGGTGAGGGAGAATAATTGGAGGAGGTGGAGGAAGTGAAGCATGATGTTGAGGGATACCATCTTCAAGAGATTTGGGAAGATCATAGTTGTCTGAACCAGACATCTGTAATGGGAGAAAATCAAGTTAGTTGATTCAAAATCCTGAATATAACACCCAATATAACATATTAAGGCTAGGACCCAACACAATATTTTATAATTTGGATGAGGGATGCCGTAATCCAAGCTATAAAATATTTGAAGGTAGGCGAATGACGATTCACCAATTTCCACCATGAGAAACGAAATAATTTATTAGGTTTTTAATTGGATTTGAAATTCCTAGATCTTTTAAGATTCATTGAACTTTTCAATGGCATGTTTCAATCTCGAGTGTTCCCTCTCAAATTTTGTGACTGGGATGTCGAGGATCACAAAACAAGGTGTGAATAACCATACCAATTCACTTGGTACCCTTAATATTATCACCTAATCAATGTGCCGGTTAACCACACACGCTCCATTGATCTATGACAAACATTAAGTCACCCTTCGTGATCCTTACTAGTCCAAGTTAGTGTGCCGGTTAACCATACACGCTCCACCAACGACTTGGTAAGGTAGAAAGTGTGAATTCCATGGGCTAGCACCAAATTCACATTTTTCTGAAAGTAACTAAGATTGGCAATTAAATAAAACATTTAGTTACTTTATAATAATCATTATACTTTTAATGAGAATAAAGTCATTGTCCTACCCGTTCGGCTAACGACCCTCCGCCAGTCAAGCAAGCAGTGGGTGAGAGTGGACACCCATTAAGTTGCCATTTTACAAGCAACAACCTTATACCCACCTTATAGACCGGCTTCGTGAATGAGGCCTACTAACGGTAAAACAACTTGTTCTTATACATATATATAATAATTAACCATTAATCTTATAATAGTATAAAGGTAGAATTTTAACTTTTAAAACTCCTAGGGTATGGAATTAAAGTTTGTGTGAGACTTTACAAATTCCAAAACTTGAGGGCAAGTTTTGAACAGTTCATAAACTTTTGGATATTCATAACTTAAGAGTTTTAATTAAGTGTTTAATACTTTTAATGAAGAGTCTCTTGGAAATCCATAACTTGAGGACAAGTTATGAAGTCCATAAAAGCATTTATTAGAAAAACTCTTCTAAAGTGTAATTTATGACTTCTTAAAAAAAACTTTTAAAAGAAAAAACTTTTGGAATTCCATAACTTGAGGGCAAAATATGAATTCCATTAAAACACATTAAGATCAAGAATTAACTAACAAACAATTTGCAAATAATTCCTATGATCTAACAAAACTCATATGAACATGAACATCCACATCAACAATTTCAAGAATCATATGAACACATATAAACTTGAAGTTTTGATTATAACTTTGAAATTGGTTCACCATCATCTTTACCACATCAAAAACAGGTTTTATGAGCCCAAAACAGTTTAAGGTAATGATTCTAGACCAATTCCAGCACCAAAACTCGAAGATATGCTGTCTGGGGTTCCAAATCGTCGAGTGCATGAACCAACTCGCCGAGTTGGATGAATTTTGTCTTGGACTCGTCGAGTCCCTTCATGGACTCGGCGAGTCTGCTGTGCAGACAACACATAAACTTCGATTTTCAGCAATCTGCATCAAGTATTCAAGAAAACAAGCCTAGGCTCTGATACCACTGTTGGGTTATGAGCAATCTAACACTTCCTAAGTGTGCATGCAACCCTAATAAACCTTGGATCTATGTTTTCTTCTAAAATACATGCAAATAATAACTTCCAAGGTTTCTTCCTAACTAGCATATCATAAGGATTATGAATCCTAAAAGTACTAGTAGAAATACATACCTTTTGATGATGGTTGATTGTTTGGAGTTTGAGAGCCAAGCACCAATAGTGTGAATGCCTCAAATGAAATCACAAATCACCACAAACACTTGGAAAACTTTGAGAGAGTAGTATACTTTCTTCTGGAATCGGCCACCACTAAGTCTCACACAACTAGAGTCATATTTCTTGCATCATATGCTTCTTTATATAGTGTGCATGGTTAGGGTGAAACTCTAATAACCCATGTCTTTTCCTTTCCAAGGATCCATGGGTTAAAAGCTCCATGGATCATCCATGGACTTTCATATTAGCTTAGCCCATTAACAAATGAGTATTAGCCCACACTATATAAAATATAATAGCCCATAATTTAATCAGTCTTCTTTTTAATCTCTAAATTAATTCATAATTAATTTAAGACTAAAACTAATTAAATAACATGACTTGATATTAATATATTATAACTTATAATATATTAATAAATCGTAAGTATACAATTCTCAGAAAATTATCCATAAATTGTTTGGGTGAACTGCAACCCAAATGGACCATGTCGGGCCGGGTCAAGTATGTACAAAATAAGTTATGGACTTAGACACCTTATCCAACAGTTCCTTCATCTATCGACTCTTGAATCTCTTCTAGCTTGATTTGCCTCCCACTGTGTCCTTGGCATATGAGTTCTCGCTCTCGGAAAACTCCTCTCCTCGCAACGAAGACAACATTGTCCTTCGGTCTATAGAAGAGATATCCAAATGATTTCTGCGGGTAGCCGATGAAAATACATCGCTCACTTCGAGGTTCAAGCTTGTCGTGAGTATCTCGTCTTACGAAAGCCTCGCAACCCCAAACCTTGATATGTGCCAACGAGGGAGCTTTCCCTGTCCACATCTCGTGAGGCGTTTTGGCAACCTTCTTAGTAGGGAATCGGTTAAGGATATGGGCGGCAGTCTCTAAGGCATACCCCCAAAAAGAGATAGGTAGTGAAGCACGACTCATCATAGAGAGAACCATATCCAATAAGGTTCGATTACGCCTTTCTGCCACACCAATCAATTATGGTGTCCTAGGTGACGTCAATTGTGAAACTATTCCACACTCCTTGAGATAATCGTGGAATTCAAGACTTGGGTACTCTCCTCCTCGATCGGATCGAAGCATCTTGATTTTCCTGCCCAATTGATTCTCCACTTCATTCTTGAACTCTTTGAACTTTTCAAAAGTTTCTGACTTTTGCTTGATTAAGTAGATATACCCATATCTACTATAGTCATCGGTAAAAGTCACATCGAAGCGGTTTCCATCCTTCGTGGTTGATCTAGACGGTCCACATACATCGGTATGTATTAGGTCCAATAGACCCTCACCCCTTTCACACGAACTTGAGAATGGTGACTTAGTCATCTTTTCAAGCAAACAAGATTCACATGTGTCATCTTCCCTAAGGTCAAATGACTCCAACACTCCATCCTTTTGGAGTTGGGCTATGTGTTTCTTGTTGACATATCCAAGGCAACAATGCCACAAGGATGCTTTATCCATACTACTGGAAGAATCTATGTTCAAAACATCATTTCCTAAGTTATCAACAATCATAACAGTTTCATAAATTCCATTACATGCTATAGCTTCAACATAAAAGACACCATTTAGATAAGCTAAAATAGAACCATTCTCATTATTAACAGAAAATCTAAAACCTTGTCTAAACAAACCATGAAATGAAATGATGTTTCTAGCCATTTCTGGCGAATAGCAACAATTGTTCAAATCTAAACTTAAACCATTCCTAAGTACTAAAGAATACACTCCAATCTTGGTCACAGGCAACGATCTTCTGTTCCCCATGATTAGATTTATTCTTCCAGACTCCACATCCCTATTTCTTCTTAGTCCCTGCACATTAGAACAAATGTAGTAACCACAACCGGTATCAAGAACCAAAGAAATAACATGAGATGAATCGTTAGATTTAATTGTGTATATACCTGCGAAAGATGGCTTGATCTTTCCGTCCTTGATGGCTTGCAGGTACTCTGGGCAGCTTCTCTTCCAATGTCCTATCTTGTGGCAGTGGTGGCACTCTGCCTCCTTTGGGTTTGGGAAGGGCTTAGCAGGATCAACTTTGGTCCCACTAGAAGAGGCACCATCTCGGGCTTTAACCTTACGATAGTTCTCAGACGAAGCCTTCCTCTTCTTTCCCATTCCTTGTCCAATAGCCAAGATAGGAGCAGCGGGTGGATTGGGAGTTGGTGCAGCAGAGTTGTCTTTGAAGTTCCTTTCAGCGACCCTCAAGAGACCTTGGAGTTTGCTTAGGATGACCTCTTCTTTGGTCATGTGGTAGGTCATCCTAAATTGATTATAGCTCGGAGGCAAAGAGTGAAGCACCATGTCGATCGCCATGTCTTCCCCAAAGTCAACATTCAACTTGCGAAGGCGGTTGACATACCTTTGCATCTTTTGCAGATGCACAGTGAGAGACTCTCCATGACCCATCTTAGCGGAAATCATGTTAGTGAAAATCTCATAATGCTCTTGTCTCGCGTTTTGGTGGTATCTCTCCAATAAGTCTTGAAGCATCTCGTACAGATACATGTCCTCGTAGGACTTTTGGAATTCGGAGTTCATGGTGGCTATCATGATGCAATGTACCTTCGTTGCATCTCGCTCATGAGTTTCAAAAGCGGTAATTTCAGCCGGAGTAGCGATTTCAGGGTTGATTTTCTCAAGCTTCTCATCGAGGACATACTCCTTATCCTCATAGCGAGAAATGGTGTGAATGTATCTTATCCATTCGTTAAAGTTCGTTCCATCGAATGTGACCTTGTGGCAAAGGCTCTTCAACGTGAAAGAACTAGCAGCAACGTTTTTTTCGTTCGACATCTACAAATAGAAAGGACAAAGATAGATTAGAATATGAATCCCTAATTATCACCCAATAAGAAAAATTAGGGCTAGGATCCAACAACAACGTTTACATATTAGAAAAGGGATGCCGTAATCTAACACGCAAATAAATTGAAGGTAAGTGAATGACGATTCACTAATTCTCCACCACAAAAACATAACTTTAAGTCCTAAATGTATTGAGAATCCCTAGGTTTGGATGAGATTCATTGAAACTATTCAATGGCATGTTTAAATCTCGATATGCCCCACTTGTTTGTGACTGGGATACCGAGGATCACAAAGCGGGTGTGAATTACCATGCAAATTCACATGGTGACTTCATTGTAACGATCACCTATTCGATGTGCCGGTAAACCACAAACGCTCTATCGAACTATGATAAACAATGAATCACCCTTTGCCACCTTTGCTTAGAACCAATTAGTGTGCCGGTAAACCACACACGCTCCACTAACTTCTTAGCAAGGGTGCAAAGTGTAATTTCATGGGATTGCATCAATTCACTTTTCCTAAAGTAACTAAGATTGGGAAAATTTTAAAATATTTAGTTACTTTATATTTCTTATTATACTTTTAATGAGAGGATGAGGTTTCCCTATCCTACCCGTTCGGCTAACGACCCTCCACCAATGAAGCAAGCGGTGGGTGTGAGTGTACACCCATTAAGCGCAATTTTATAAGCCACAACCTTATACCCACCTTATAGATCGGCTTCGTGAATGAGGCCTACTAATGGCAGGACTAGCATTTTAGTTATACATACATATATATATATATATATATATATATATATATATATATATATATATATATATATAAATCTTGTAATATTATACTAGTATAGGGTTGTATTTTAAACTTTTAAAATCTAGGGTTTGAAATTTAAATTGTCTAAATTAAAACTTTTAATCACAAAACATAAATTTCAAAACTCGATGACAAGTTTTAAAAAACATTTAAAACATGGAGGATCAAATAACAAATAATTTTAATCAACAATTAATCCCATAATTATCTATATTTGATTTATTCAAGATTTCTTGTAAGATAATTACCAATTTAATCAAAATAATTAATTAATTATCATATAAGGAAATTAAATATTTTATTAGTTGATAAATATATTTGATTAGATCAAGATTATAGTCATATATATCAAAAAATCGGATTAGGGTTGATCTAATATGATTAATGTAAGTTTCCATAAGATAATCATCAAAAAAATCCCGAATCTAGCCTTTCCAAGGGACTCGCCGAGTGCACCAAAGGACTCGCCGAGTCAAGCCAACTCGCCAAGTCCACAATGGGATTCGCCGAGTCCATGACTCAGAAACATAAAAATCGGATTTTGTAGTTTAGAATCAAACAAACAAGCAACAATTTAATAGAAACCAAGCTAGGCTCTGATACCACTATTGGGTTTTAGCCATAAGAACTTTCCTATGTGCGTATGCAAAACCCTAATGCTTGGATCTAGGCTTTCTAATTAAACATGCTTTCAATCCAAGACTTCTAATGACTAATTAGATATAAGAACAATATAAAATTAGATCTAGAAGTTTACCTTTGAATCACTTGTTTGATCTTGTTGTCTTGGAGCTCTAGAGTCACAATTGTCACTCCTCTAATGGCTTACAAACACCAACTACCAAGGAGGATGATTTGAGAGAGAGGAGAGGGGAGGAAATCGGCCAGGGACTCTCTACTTTAGGTGAGGTGCCGATTTCCCTTGGCCATAGGGTCTATTTATACTTGTAGACTCCTTAAGGGTTTCACCTTAAACCCTAGATGGATAATCTTTCCTTAAAGCAATCCAAATCCTTTCCTTAGATAAGCAATGGACGATTTTAAGCTATCCTTAGCTCTAGAATTCATCCAACCCTTATCTCATAAGGATTTACAGTCTAAAGTGTAACTATCAAAAAATTGACAGTTTATACCCTCTTATTTAATTAATCTCTTTAAGTCACCAAATTAATACTAATTAATTTATGACTTATATTAATCAAATAACAATATTATTATTACTTACATTATTCTCATAATATATTAATAATATTCACTCTCTCATAATAATTCATCCTGTCAAGTTGCTATGGTGAAGGAAACCCAAAAGGACAATGCACAATCGGGTCAAATACTTGCCTAATATAGTTGCAGGCTTACACACTATTCCAACAAAAACCGGCGTCCAACGACACCAAGACAGGCAAAATTGTCATTATTTAGTATGGTTATGACGGCTCGCTTACAGGAATTAATGTTATGAAGTTTACGGAAGACCTTTTTTTTACAGGCAACATCGAGTTGTCAGGGAACATTCTCTTTACATGCTCTTACATTCTCTCTACATATTCTTTACCGTTTTAGTCAAATAAACAATAACATCCATGCATTAATACAAGATCTAACACAAACACACTAAACAGTTTTCAGAAAATATCGGATTTTCTGGTGGTTTTCAAAGTTATAGAAATCATTTTCACAAACATGTTTATGAACTAACCAACATTTTTATGTTGACTATTTTCAAAATAACTTGTATTCTCAGGAAACCGTTGAAGCAGGATGAACGAAACAAACTAATGGATATTGTGCTATATTTTGTCTCATCATACTCTTACTATTTTGGCATGTAATATTCAAATATAATACTCGATGTAAACAATGAATGTTCTTATATTACATGTGTGATGATGATGTTATGTTTCAATTATATTTACTGTAATGATATTTCAAAATGAAGTCACGCACAAGCCCCCAGACGTTTCCGCCGTCTGGTTCGAGGGTGCGACAGATTGGTATCAGAGCATTGTTTATAGTGAACTAGCATATCTAATCATACAGGATATGCAACTATAAATACAATGGGACTAAACAACTCTGAACATAATAATTTAAAATACATACTTTTGTGTGCATTTTAGAATAATAACACAACAAGAATAGTAAAAGTCTTTGGAGGATTTGAACATCGCTATTAAACTTGGGCAGTTATGTAGTCGTATTGGGGGTGAATTTAACATGATCAACTACATTCATTCAAAATACAACCAACATGTATTCGGGAGTAATCGTGATGGAAAATGAATCAAAAACTTACCATTTAATTTTCCAAAGATCTTATAGAACCAAACCTAAGCAAAATTAAATTACTATAGGAGTAATTTGTATGCTATTTGTTTCTAGTGTTTATACCCCTTCATGCAATACACTATAGACGAGTATTATTAGCCAGGAAATCCCTATCTTCCTAGTCAGGGAATAACAGGGTGGCTCGACCCAGAGGAAGACCCAGAAGGAGACTCAGAGGAAGAACTAGAGGAGGAACATGAAGTAGAACCTGCAGATGGACCCGCCGAGTCAATAGTAGACCTCAAAGAGGAAGATCCCAAGGGCAATGATGATGATGACTCGGATACATAATATGATGTCATCAATCCTCCATGTAGGGCTAGAGTACCGACTTATCGTGTGGGTTCCAGTGGCCCCATGCCCCCTTAGGCATACAATATTTGGAGATAGAGTCACCAGCAGGGGATATGGCCACACTACGGTAGGAACTGAGGTCTCTTCGATCTTAGTCATAGGAGACCAGCTGACCGGGCCCTCCCAATCATGGTCCGACGCACCTGAGGTATTGATAACCAAGCTCAGGACACCCTAAATTGAACGGAACCAATGTGGTTTGCTATTGAGAGAGATGAGAGGCAAACATAGGAAGTGAATGGAGACTCCCGAGCGAGACAATTAGTTTGGGAAGTACATCTACGAGATACCGAACAACAAGTAGCTCGTCTCCGAGGTGCATCCACTTCATCAGCACCACCAGACATTTTCCGCCACAAATAGGATCAATCTTTTCTTTTGTCCCCCTACTATCTGATATGACTCTCTTTCGTGTATTCATGAAATGATTATGTGCTATCTTTATTTCAAATTATTCAATCACACCCTCGAAACCGCAAGATACTTAAGGATCTCGAAACCAAAACAACCCATATACGCTAAGGATAGATGTAACAATCGTGCCAAATCTGCAATTACCTACTACCGCGAATACATCATAAGGATGTAGATGGAAGCAGTGAGAATTATACAACAAGAAGCAAAATTTATAGAGTACAACCAGGAATGACGATCATTACTTATGATCTGGCTTATCAACATGCAGCACGAAAATGCCACCCTGCAGGAATAACAAGCACACCTGCGAGACATCGCTTCTGCAGATTGGACCGCACGAATAACAAGGTACATTGTACCGTTTGAGATCTTTGCTACGATTGGTCTCGTAGCATACAAACTCTAGTTACCACGGGAGCTCAGCAACATTCATCCCGTCTTCCACGTATCAAACCTAAAGAAGTGTCTGTCCGATGAGACACTTGTGATTCCTCTCGAAGAGATTGAAATCAACGAGAACCTCAACTTCGTGGAAGAACCGGTCGAAATCATGTACAGAGAGATCAAACGAACGAAACAAAGTCGCATCCCGACAGTGAAGCTTCGCTAGAGTGCCAAGCGGGGACTTGAATTCACTTGGGAGCACGAGGATCAGATGAAACAAAAATATCTGCATGTCTTTTTAAATCCATGATTTGTATTCTATGCTCGAATTTCGGGATGAAATTCCCTCTAACGGGGAGATGATGTGACAACCCGAAATTTCTTCCATTCAAATCTTTAAAAATAAATCAATTTTGAATTTATTTCTGCTCTTGCTGTCATTATTTTGAGCTTAATTAAATATTCTAGGCTCGGTCCAATTAACTTTTGGGTTCAAAATCAAGGTTTCTAAGTAAAAGCATAGTATCCGGGCCAAACTCGAGTTTACGGCCGTAAACCCACCCCCCCCAACCCTTGGACGTAAACTCACCTATATATAAGGGATGAGTGGCTTTCATTTCAAGCTTTAAGCACTCAAAGGACTTTCCCTTTCTACTCTCTCTCTCTCTCTATACCATTTTTTAGTTTTGCTCAAGGATCTTCAAAATATAAGTGATTCTTCACTTCTATGGTGTTTTAATCCCTTTTCTAGTGATGAATCCAAGTTTCATATCATAAATTTCATCATTTTCTAGATCTTCTCTCTCACCAAGAACACCAAGAACACACACTAGTTCTTGGTGACTAAAAAACCTCATTCCAAGCCTCTGACAGTAAGTAACTACTCCATATGCTTGTTATGTAGTAAGGATCACTTTTTTCACCTAGAAATCGACCTGAAATCTGTTGGGTTTTGAGCATTCTAACACTTCCTAAGTGTACATGCAACCCTAAATACCTTGGATCTATGTTTTCTCTATTATACATGCAAATAAGAACTTCCAAGGTATTATCCTAATCTAGCATACAAAACAATAATGTAACAAGATAGAATACATACCTCTTGATGTAGAAAGTCTTCATGAAGCTTGAGTGCTTAGTGCCCCAAGTGTGACACCTCAAATGGAATCACAATCATCAAAACACTTAGAATGACTTGAGAGAATTCTACACTCACCAAAATCGGCTAGCCCTTTCTTGAATACTACTAGTGGCCGATTTTTCCTCAATAATAAGATTCTTATATAGTTACACAATTAGGGTAAACTCTTAATTGTCATGGCTTTCCATTTCCTTGGATCCATGGGTACAAATACACCATGGAGCATCCATGGACCATCCTATGGGTTTTAGCCCAACTTGATTATCCATGGAGCATTAGCCCACTATACAAGTATGGATGATTTACACAATCAACCCATATATTTAATTAGTCTTCTTTTGATCACTTAATTAATCCTAGATTAATTCTTGATCAATACTAATTAAATAATCTTATTATTCTTATTATTAATATACTAGAACTTATAATATATTAATAACCATAAGTGTCTTATTTCTCTCATTCAAGTGCATGATGGTATGCAACCCAAATGGACCATGCCGGGTCGGGTCAAGTCTTACCAAATATAGTTATGGACTTAGACATTAATCCAACAGTCTCCCACTTGGATAAGTCTAAAACTATTATTGCGTATGACTTCAGGAACCAACCGGCAATCGTAGCTCTCAAAAGCTTCTGTCGAACTCTGACCTTGTCGATGAACTCTGACCTTTGTCAGTGACTTGTCCATTAGATAAGGGATCATATATTCCTCCATTCTAGATATCATATGGACTGAGACATGGATTATAATCATTCTCTCTGTCCATTTGTTGTTTCCCGATTTCCGATTTATGACGACTGACTAATTGAACAAATCAAATCAGTCTTGGCCCGGCCGAGCACTTCCATTTGTCATCATCAAATCATCGAGGGGCCCACAGATATCGCTTTTATCCCGAAGGTAAAAGGAACGGATAAACTTCGACTCATATGGCTTGTTCTACTACTTGTTGAATCATACACAAAAGCACGTTTTATAGCACCGAGTTACCGAATGCGGTTTCGTGCAATCAATGTACTACCAACTCATAGTAACAACTCATATCTCTAGGTTTGAAGAATATAAGATATTATCGTCTCATGATCACTCGTGATAAAATCCATGAAGTGATTCCAATGAGCGCGGGTTGAATCCAATACTCAGAACTTATGAGCACTCATGATTGTTGTAGCCTTGTCCAACACCTTAGACCTCTACAACCCATCATGACAGTCTTAATTCATATCTACTTCCAAAATACGACCGACTGTGGATGGTTTGAATAACTTAGTCATTCCGGAAGAATAACCTAGTTTATTCGGGAAGTCAAAACATGCAAAGTGAAACACAATAATAATAGAATCCAATATGGTATCAACCCTTTGAACATAAATAAAACACCTTTTATTTATCACCATATTATTACACATTATTCATTGTATACTGTTTCAGCTATCAACTTTATTCTTGAATTTAAAACAATAGTTGTCCCATGCTCCAAGCATGTACACTATGTTTTCTTAAACACTAGTCATGCCATACACCAAGTATGCATACTATGTTTGTCTATGATCTTTACTTTTGTGAACTAGATCCATTGAACATAACTTCAATGATTCTCTTTTCACACTCCCAAATCCTTACCGCAAATGCAGGAATTCCAAATTCATGCCATTTACTGAAATCTGTTAGATTCTAAACTTATATGCATTGATCCTCTCGTAATGATTATGCACAAAGTCATAAAGACTTGGCAACAATCATTACAGAGTATTCCAAAGGAGATCAACTCCTTGGAAATATTCTTCTTGCATTAAGTTTCCTTAATCTTACACAGATTGACGATTCTAACTTTGAAACATTTCCAGATTCCATTTTGACTATCACTTCTGAACAAGAGTTGCCTCCTTACAGATTATGTCAATATGGTCCTTCCAGAATTATCACTATACTTCCAATTGTCCTTGAGTAACCAATCTTTGGTAAACCTTAGATTGTCCTCGACAATTGTTTAATCCTTTTAGTCATATCCAGTTCTAAACCTTTTCCCTTCTTAATGCCCCAGGCATTTGGAAAATTTTAGAACGGATGATTATAGCACATGTAATCGATCCTATATCCGAAGCATATGGGACACGATTCATGATGTCTCACATAAAGACTAAACCAGTCTTTTGCTATAACATTTCCATTTCAATTTGCCAAGTTCTCATAATTCAGATTATGAAAAGGGATGCCGTAATCATAATCGAATTTTAGAACGCAAATAATGGACCCATATACAGAATTTCCTTATGTTGAGCCATTCGAACATGAAATTCATATATTTCCTTGACTAAATGATTAAAACCTCAAATCTAAACCTTATAGATTTGATATGAAGTATAATTTCCTCTCCCTTAATTATAGCAAAACAACTCTTTCCCAATTGAAACTTTTGTTTTCTATAATTAACATTGCTAACTTGCAATACTTATCATAATTATCATGCTCCCACTAACATGATGATTAATAGCATAACACTTATGCTCCCACTAGCTTTGACATGTACTCAGAAATCAGCTGGACTTCTAGAAATCAATACTTCATTGACTTTCTTACCAAAGTTCAGATTTCTGATGCTAGATTGTTTTGATAAAGCTGTATCAAAATCATACACCTTCCCTTAGATAGCACACTTGTGTATCTAAACAATTATGAAGAGGGATGCCGTAATCATAATGTTTAGACCTTTTTGCCACTTCTCACAAGTCCAAATTAGTGTGCCGGTTAACCACACGCGCTCCACTAACGACTTTGAGAATGCAAATATCACAATTTCTATCTAGCTAAAATCTACTTAGTGAAAGTGTTTCCTCACCATCATTTTCATGAATCAGAGAGAAACCTTATGACACTTAGATTTAATGGTGTATGTGTTCTTATCCATGTGAATTGTCAAAATCATAGTCACAAGAAAAGGATAATGACAAATCCAAACTCATATGGACTGAACTCAATCTTAATTTCTTGCCACCTGGCAGCTCAAGGGCCTACCATTGCTTCCAAGTTGTTGTGCAACAAATTGAGAACTCTAAGAACTCATATGCAAAGCCAACTTTAACTGGAATGGGCACAGATATGTCAACACGATAGGTTATAAACCTCAAGTCGTGTGCTAGCGAAGAACTTCAGGTTTTATTCTTGATTATTTCTTGAGACTTTCAAGACCTTTAAGACTCCCACTGTCCTCTTGACATATAAGACTCCCTTGTCAAATATCCAAGAGATAGTGAGGATTCTAATCAAGACAAACACTTCACACAATTGGCCTAAGTTGGTCTTTGTTTTATCCAAAACATCACAACTTACCAATTTCAAATGTACAAGAGTAGAAAAACTTTTACTCTTACATTTGACAAGTGTTTTAACCTTCTTTTGAGACATGTCACTCAAATTACAATCTTGGAGTATGACTCTAAGACTTGTATTGGAACGAAGTATGACTCATCTTCTTGATTTAACCACTTCAACAATTCAAGATCCCTCTTCTTAGTCATAAGAATGCACTAAGATTTCCTTAGAGAACTAATTGTGCTATGGTTTCTTAATCATTAAGATGATCACAAAAACTGATACTAAAGTACTCTCCCATCTTTTCAGATTTGAGAAACTTTTATCTTACTGCCTAAATTGATTCTTCTTATTCGCTCTGCCTTACATTGGAACCTTTTCCAATGTCTCAGAGTTACACTTAAGCTTGTAAGTATAATCATATTTACTGAACTTAAGTAAATCATGACGAATAGTCTTATCAAACTTTTTGTGGTGGACTTGACCAGTGCACAAGAATGTGTACTCGATCCCTTAGTCCTTTACTTGATTCACACATCCATGTGAACAAGTAATTAGTCTTAATTTTCCAAAACTTGAAAGTTCTCATTCATCATGCTATACAACTTGCATGATTCCAAGTTCCGGTCCAATTGAACCTTGGATGATGAGAATCTTTCCTTATTTGGTAAATTTAGACATTACCACAAATGAAAGAATCAATTTCATATTTCCACTCTTGCTCTTAACGGAATTATATAAGCAACAATTTTTCCTCAAATGCCATTGTAAGGATATTTTAAAATAAATAAAATCAAAAAATTTCCTTTTATTTTAAAACTTTGCGGAAAAACTATCCTTACAATCCATATGAAAACTTGTTGTTATCTATTCCTAAGCAATATCTCATAACTCCTAAGAAGTAGCTCAAGAATCCGATTTTTCAAACTATGCGATAGAAATCCATCTATGCGATCAGATTCAGCATATTCTTCCTTTAAGTTTCTTCACTTTCCTTTGATTCTTAAACCATCACCATGCGACCCGGTCACATCATGTATCAAGAATCTCAGAATAGAAACTTAACAGAGTTAGATAGTGGATTTTACCTGAAGTAGAGTCAAACTTATTGACTTTAACATCCTTAGGTAAATTTGGCAGCTTCGCAACCAATGCCCTTTCTTTGGCAATACAAACATATGGACCCTTTGATAATGGTACACAGGACTATCACAGACTTAGCTTTTCTCTTTACCATTTGGTCAACCGTGTTGACTATAGCCAATCCCTTTCCATTGGGAAGAGAATGCTTTACTGGATATCCAATGTCATCATTGTCAATGTCCATAAAGTTTTAGGAAGTTGATCTTAACAAATAGATAAGATCATTAAGGGTCTTGTCATAGTCTTTTTCATAGGTGTTCCAAAAGAACTCACTATGTTACTTAGAAAGTAGTTGAACCACCAACTTTCTCAAGACTTTGACACCCAACTCTCCCGGCTTGTCAATATGTGACTACATCTCCAAGATGTGACCACACCTAGACCTTGCCTTGCCTAATAGGGCCTGAGTGACCTTAAACTTTTCAAGAACTTGTGGGTTAGGGAGAATAATTTGAAGAGGTGAAGAAGTATGATATCCATGGGACATCATCTTCATTAGGAAACCTTGTTAAATGTGACTTATAAGTTACATAAACACATTTTATGAACTTCTTTTAGATTAATTTGGATTAAAACCAACTATCACATAATTTTATTCATTAATCTAAATTCACTCATAAAATAAGGTAACACAAAAAACTTTTGGTGATCCATAACTTATTCTTAAGTTATGGAATCCTTTAAAACATTAACACCAAATTTTTTGTAACTCCATAAAACTTTGAATCAATTTTTTTTAAAAAACCTTTTCATATCCATAACTTATGGAGGTTTCAAAAAAATAAAACTCTTTAGATCAAACTTTTAAAACTAATAAAATAATCATATTATTTTATCTTTTATTAAATTTGACCTAATTCAACTCATAAAGCAAATTATTCAAATTTTACAAATAATTAGTTTTTCACAAGAACAAGTAATTATCTTAAAATTTGACAAACTTCATGTTTTTTTTTTCTTTTTTTTCCAACTTTGAAAATAAAATATTTGCATCAATATAACAGAAAACAACCCGTGGCTCTGATACCACTGTTGGGTTTTGAGCATTCTAACACTTCCTAAGTGTACATGCAACCCTAAATACCTTGGATCTATGTTTTCTCTATTATACATGCAAATAAGAACTTCCAAGGTATTATCCTAATCTAGCATACAAAACAATAATGTAACAAGATAGAATACATACCTCTTGATGTAGAAAGTCTTCATGAAGCTTGAGTGCTTAGTGCCCCAAGTGTGACACCTCAAATGGAATCACAATCATCAAAACACTTAGAATGACTTGAGAGAATTCTACACTCACCAAAATCGGCTAGCCCTTTCTTGAATACTACTAGTGGCCGATTTTTCCTCAATAATAAGATTCTTATATAGTTACACAATTAGGGTAAACTCTTAATTGTCATGGCTTTCCATTTCCTTGGATCCATGGGTACAAATACACCATGGAGCATCCATGGACCATCCTATGGGTTTTAGCCCAACTTGATTATCCATGGAGCATTAGCCCACTATACAAGTATGGATGATTTACACAATCAACCCATATATTTAATTAGTCTTCTTTTGATCACTTAATTAATCCTAGATTAATTCTTGATCAATACTAATTAAATAATCTTATTATTCTTATTATTAATATACTAGAACTTATAATATATTAATAACCATAAGTGTCTTATTTCTCTCATTCAAGTGCATGATGGTATGCAACCCAAATGGACCATGCCGGGTCGGGTCAAGTCTTACCAAATATAGTTATGGACTTAGACATTAATCCAACAAAATCATGAACACGAAATGGGTTTACGGCCATAATCCCTTCAATTTCCGTAAACTCCATTTTTGGTCGATTATTTGCCTTTAAACTCTTCCTTGAGCTGAGCACAAGGCTTAGAACACTTCCAAGAGGCTAGAAAGGACCTTGAAACACCGAAAATCGCACCTTTAAACAAGTGTTTATGGCTGTAAACACATGGGTCGTAAAGCCACAGGCCGTAAACCCACAAGCCGTAAACCCATGGGCCGTAAACCCATGGACCGCAAACACTTGGGCCGCAAACTCGTGGGCCGTAAAACCTATTGGGCCGCAAACCCCTGACCGTACACTCCTGATTACGATCGCAAACTCCCCATCTTCAATCACGTGTGATTCTAACACTTAGTCTTAAGTGTTTTCCTAGTCCCAAAGGTGGTTTCCTTCCAAAAAAAATAGTGTTAGGTCCTCATCTAATGCATATATGTGTTACCATATGTTAATAGGATCCACTTGCGTACGAAAACACTCAGCATCCGCACCAACCTTACGCTCGGTTCTTACATCAAACTGTGAGTTCATACCCCTACATTTTCTGTATTTTTAATGTTTTCAGGGGGGAATTCAAGCTAAACATAAATGTTTTCAAAACTCATGCAAATCTCATACTTTAACCCTTTTATATTGGGTTGAGCATAATGGACGTTTTCACTAAAATTGCATAGTTTTCCGGACACGCTATTCACTACGTTATACATGCAAACTATAATTGGTATAGTTTGGGATTTTGTAAACATAACAAGTCCAGAAACTTTCACTGCTAAAGATATTTACTAAGACAGAAATAGTTTACAGTTTACCTCACTATTTTATCATAGTATTCATAACTGTAATTATCACTACATTCGGTATACATATGGATTTTCACTATGGTAGAACGCTACTACACTACATGTAAACTAGATTGTACGATACTGTGAGGCGCTACTTCAATACTATACCCTTAGGTATACAGGGATAAATCCTATCATAGTATAACCAGAGTCTCCTGGAGGGAGAGCGTGAGATTTGTGAATGGATCTATTCAGGACTTATAATCTCACACCTGAACTGCTAGCTACAATTAGGCGGGCACGCCTGGGGTGTACAAATGTCATTTAACTCGACGCCTAAGGAACGTTGGAAAGGTCTCTAGTCATATCAAGCATGGTTATACGACTCACATTATGTATAAATCACCTTTAGTTTACAACCGGACACTGTTTAACAGTTTTATTTATACTAAATAGATATACTACACACTACAACTGGGGAACTTTCAGGGTTTTGCAAACAGAACTGAACATACAATGGTTTCACATACGAAATACTTACACATCATGATTACGATTAGATAGTCACATGAAGTATTATTTTCGCACATCACTACAGTTTTCGGTAACAAACATTCATGGTTTTATACAGAATTGAAAACACCACGTTCTCATTAAAGAAAATATCGGATTTTCTTGAAACTACACAAACACTTTTACAACTCATCAACAAGTTTTCATTACAAACTACTGCTTATGAACTCACCAATTTTAACCTGATATTATTTCAAACTGCTTGTATTCTCAGGAAATCAGTAGACAGGTACCTGCTGGGTTTTTGAGGAGTTGGAGCAATAAGAGTTTTATGTGTATACTTTACACAGCTATTTGATGCAATTCAAAGCAGTTTCAGACAAAGTTTCAAGCTGATGTAAACATTTTGATTTAAGTATTCATTGTAATGGCTGTGTTGCTATGATTGCTATTATTCATTGGTTGTGATGCTACACGAAGTGCTTGTTGAGGACAAAGTATAGCGCACATGTTAGTGCAAATGTTGATTTTTCAAACAGATTTTTTCATGTTGGATAAAGTGGGAAGAGAAACAATATGTGGCAACCCGTTATTTTGGGTCAACGAACATCAATGAAGTTCAAGCAAGGTCAAAATATTAGAAACCATTTGATTTAATCAAATGTTCATGACTAAAATATGTGTTTTAGTAAAGAAATAAAATATATTTAAAAGCCAAAAACCATTTTTGGTTAAAAACGGGAAATCTTGCATGGCAAACCTCTCAACCGACCTTATCTCCTTGGCCCGAAAATAGTGAAACCGAAAACCCTTTTCGGCTGCAAACCGCTTTGGACCGTAAATGCCTTCGGACTAGTATGAGGCTCGGTCTTATCATCTCGTGTGGTGGTCTCGGCCGAAAACTCATGTATTTATATATATTTATATATATATATATATATATATATATATATATATATATGTGTGTGTGTGTGTGTGTGTGTGTGTGTGTGTGCTGGCTGAAAACTATAACCATTTCTCCATCTTTTGGCCAAAAACTTCCTCATTTTTTCTCAACTATCATCGAGTTCGTCATGTTTTCCTTCAAATATCATAAGAAGCTCTTAAAGATCCTGCCGAAACCTTGTTATATTCTTCAAAATTTGCATGAATCACCCTACCCTCTTCAAATCATCTGCCAAAATCACTCAAAATCACCAAGAACACCAAGAATGCACCAAGAACAATTTCAAACCATTCAAATATTCGACTGTGAGTATTTCTTACGTAATTAAGGGTTGTTTAAACACATTAAATTAATATGTTATTAATTTAGATATGATATCGTGTATAAATATTATTAAGATATAGCTACTTTTACGTATTCTAACCCGCAGATCATATGCAAACACTTCGTTACCCAAACAAGCATACACACTCGGGGTGAGTTCATACCCCTACATTTTTACTTTTTTTCAATGTTCTAGGTGGGGAATACAACTAAAACACAAGAAATGTTGTGTTATCATCCAAATGATTTCAAACTATTTTTATAAACCTTTTCAAACTGCTTTAATTACTTAAACTCTTGATTTCCCCAATATATATATATATATATATATATATATATATATATATATATAAAATTGAGATTTAACAGGCTTAGTTAAGGATTACCATTCATTACTACTTTTACCATGCCACTTACTATAGTCAGTACGGTTATGAGTCAATACATGCTAAATACTATGTAAGAGAGTACTATATACTATGCAAGAGAACACTCTATACATTATACGAGAAAGTACATTATACATTATACAAGAGAACATACTAAATTAGAATGTGACAAACTATTTCTCGATACGACACTTCATCATGCTATCACTGTGTAACCAGGGTCTCCTGGAGGGAGAGTGGAAATTATGTGTATAGATCTATACAGGACGGACACTCCCACATCCCGAAGAGTGTACGACCGCACACCCCTCTGTACGGCCGCACACCCCTTTGTACGGCTGCACACTCGCTTGTACGACCGCAGACGCCCTCTATACGGCCGCACACTGTGACAACCCAAAATTTCTATTCTGTACAACCATACACTTCAATAGAAGTTAAAACTGTTTCTGCTAACTTTCAAGTTTTTAGGAATAAGTTTGAGGGTTTATAGATTAGTACTTCAGGAGATACTAGGAGAGAGGATGCATTAGGGTTTATTGTGCAACAACAAAGTCCCAAGACTCCAAAAGTTTGGCGTTTACGGCCTAAACAAAGGTGTTTACAGCCGTAAACCCTAAAAGGGAGTATATAATTGACACTGAGTCATTATTTACATTTTTTCAGAAATTCAAGATCCAAAATCTAATTCTCTCTCAAGTATCATCCACCATTTCTTCAAGATCTTCAACTTGTAAGTGTTTCTTGCCTTATAAAGTTGATATCTACCTTAACCTAGTGATCTAACACACTTCCATCCGTGAAATCATTCCAAAAGGTTAGATCTTCAAGTTTCACCAAGAACACACACTAGTGTTCTTGGACTTTTACCACCTTTTCAAGCTTCTAACTAGTAAGTACTTCTATCCTAGAGTAGTATAAGGCTTGTTACACTTCTAGAAATCAAGAAATCAACCAAGAAACAAAAGACCAAGGTATTTATGGTCCAAGGTGTTCTTGGACCGTAAACCCTAATTAGGGTGCCAAAATGTGCCCTTGTCCCTCCTAAGCCTTGGAAACTTGCATAGACCCCTTCCTTGATGAGTTAATGGCTTGAAAACATCAAAAGACCATAAACCACATGGGTTTACGGACGTAAACCCAAAGGAAAATGATCTTAGGGCCGTAAACTCCATTTAGGAGTGAAATGGTGCCCTAATCACTTCCATAGGCTTAAACTTCAAGTGGAAATACTTCTAAGCGCTTGTAGAGCTCCAAAACAACAAATGGTCAAAGAAACATGAGTTTATGGTCGTAAGCTCATGGGTTTACGATCGTAAACTCAAAATGAGTTGTGGTCACAAAACCGTAAACTCATATAAGGGGTTCCCTTGAACCCTAAACTCAATAGCAATGTCCTACAACACTTAGATGCAATCCTTAGGACTTATAACACTTATATAAGGTGTTTTACATGTCCTAGGATGTTTTAACTTAATTAATTAGTTGTTTAAAGACTAATTGGATACATATATGTGTTATTATATGTTAACCAGGATCAATGAGTGTATACAAGTCTTCACTTGACACTTGGCATCCTATTTTATCCGTTCATCCAAACCACCAACTACAACTGAGTTCATACCCCTAAATCAACCTTTTAAATGTTTATAAATGCTTTAATGAGGGGGGGATACAAGTAGAAAACAGTATGTTATAGAATCAATCACATGTGATTTATAACTGTGTTTTCAACCAACTGATTTCACATACTTGAAAAGGTGATACACGAAATGGTTTTACTTTGGTTATACTTTGTTATGTAATGAATTGCTTTTGAAATGTTTCATAAAATGACATCAAGTCATTATTATTTATTGTTCAAAACTCTTACATGTTTTACAAAACCTCTTTCAACTTATTTTTAAAAAACCATATCTATACACTTATGTTCCATGTATATATATGTATTGATATGAAATCTTTCATTGTTCATTCATTTCCAACACTCTTGAGTACCAAGGGTGTATAAACCTACTTGAACACTCAACTTACATTCCAGTAAACTATTATAGGTATACTTTAGGGGATACAAAACATTATTCCTATTACAAGGATTACACCAGAGTCAATTCATTCATGAGTCTATACTAATACATCAAATATGAAGAGATACTAATACATCAATATGAAGAAATACTAATACATCAATAGGAAGAGATATTATTACATCATTATGAAGAGATACTATTCCATGGATACTTTTACATAGTTACTATACGATCAGATACTATTAAATACTATATGTGTAGATACTATTATATATGTACGGGTCTAACCATTCTACACACAACTGTCAGCTACAGAGGGAAAATGCATATCGATGGATGTTTACGGTTAATACTATTCGACATCTTCCATGTCATGTTTATCCTAGTACCAAAGGATAATACTTATATAATTTCCCTTTTACTTTTATTTTGTGACACATTCACATAAACGATGAGGTAGACTATATATTTATAATAATAGTCACACACAGGAAAAACATTCATTTACACAGAAATGCAAACTTCAAAACATCATGGTCTCGGTAGAAGACTACCTTTTATACTAGTAGGAAATATGGGATTTTCTAGGGTTTTCACAATTATATCAAATGTTTCATCAACAATTGCATGTCTTTCATAACGGCTTTCTAGATGAATGACACTAAATTACTTATGAATTCACCAGCTTTATGCTGATCTACTTGCTTTCAAAATAAATTGTATTCTCAGGTCACCAGTAGACAGGTATGATGACCAGGTTTTGAGAAGACGGAGCACAGACAAGACTCGTCTTTTATTTTGATTATATATTTTGGTGTCTTATTACAATGAAAGAACACTCATGTATTAAAACTTTACTTTTAATGCAATGGATGATGTTGTTTCTTGTTTACTACTTTGCACTGTTATGATACTTTACATGACGTCCTCCACCCCTGAACGTTTCCGCCGTTCTTGGTTTTGGGGTGTGACAGATTGGTATCAGAGCTTTGTTTATAGTGAATTGAGTGTATCAACCCACAAAAGATACACAAACTATAAATACAATGAGAATATAATACTCTGACCAAGAGTTTATACTTTAAACAATAAAATATGTAATAAAGTATATGTGCCTACATTCATACTAAAATCACTGTCACAATGACAAGAACAAAAGTATTATGATTGTTGAATATCACAAGTAAGCTTGGGGATGTATGGTCAGACCTAGGAGTGGCATAGCCTGATCAACTATGCTGGTCCAAGGAGTGATTAGCTTATGCCCAAGAATGGTTGTGATGTGGCAACAAGTCAAAAAACTTACCAACACTACCACAATGAAATACCATAGGGGTATTTGGTGTTACTGTAATTACTTATTTGAGAACTAAATAGATCCTTATCAATAGGTCAATAGTTGCTTAGTGGATACAGTAAAATTATATGTATCTAGGACGTCATAGACTTAGAATCTATGGATCTTTGCCTTACTTCTTGTTCCTCGTTGGGTTGTGGACTTAGAGTTAGGGTCGCTTATTCGAAGGTCTATCCTGTCTTAGTCACATATAATTAGTATGCACTAAAAAAGTATTGAAGTAACTGATAAAGGTCATCTTATAATTATCTAATTAGTACGTCTATTTAGTTATTTATTATATCCCTTTTCTCGTGTAGATATCATGGCTGGATTCCATCCCCACGGCAACCCGTACTTCCCAAACCAAGGCAATACTAGATGGCTAGAGGAAGAACCAGAAGATGATCACCCAATTCCTTTGGATGATCACCATGCTGAAGGCTATTCTGATAGTTCTGACTCGGAGCCTGAAGTTAACAACCTACCTCCAGCTACTCAAAACCCAAACCCTCGCCCAACATTTCAAGGACCCACACCCCTATGGGCCACAAACTTTAATAGATGGATCTAGGAACAGGGTCAACCCATCCCCTACAACAGAGATAGTAGCTTCTACAACCTCACCGAGGGAGGTTCTGATAGAGTGCTACCCATCATGGTTCGTAGGATTTCTCGGAATGACATAAAAGGTCGAGCAGCTATCGACCGAGTCATGGAGGTTGACGCCAACTCTGGTGTAAACATAGTCCGCATTCGCCAACTAGAGTCTGCTCATGAAAGGACTCTAGTCCACAATGCAGCTCTGTAGAGAGAACTTCTTGGAACCTAGGCTGAAGTCAGGGAACTTCGAGCTCAGCAAGTTAGATCTGATAGGCGTATGAGGGACATAGAACACCTGCTGTCGGGATCAAGAACTCACTCTAGTAGTTCTCGTCACCGATAGAATATCATCGACTTCTCTTTTGGATATAACCTAGTTTATGTAAAAACTCTGGTCTAATTCCCTATCTTTGTAAATCTTAGACCTGTTAGGTCTTGATCTAGTAATAGTTCTGTCAAAATTTTCCCATCTTGGTTTAGGTAAGGCCTACTCCTAGGCCACTTTTCCCGAACTTGTTACATCTATAATTCCAGTACTTTTGAGAGATATCTAATCTTATGGAAATTATTGTCCAAATGCTTTCACCTTTCAATACTAGATCCTCATTCAAACGTGTTGTTCAATTGTGTTGTTGGACTATGGACAGTTAGTCCATGAGACACTCTCATTATTCATTTATTCTTACCCGTGTTGTCATCTTTTTAAACGTATAGTTAAAAGATTCCGCCTTGCAGAAATCCAAGGCATAACCCAAATTACGAAACACCGATACCACCACCTCCTCCACCACCTTAACCGCCTCCCCAGTTTGACGCTGCTATGTTCCAAGAATCTTTCAAGGTGGTCGTAGCGGCTGCCGTGTCACACACCAATAGTCCTGTCCCTAGTGGATCGGGAACAGGTGCACCTCCTTCCAACTATGGCAAGAGTCGTGGACATCCCCTGGAATGCACTTACAAGGATTTTACGAATGCCAAACTCCGAAACTTCAATGGAACTGGTGGGGTTATGATCTTAAGACAATGGATTGAAAAGACAGAATTGGTCTTCGAAATCTACGCCTGTCCAAAGGGCAATAAGGTCAAGTTTTCTACTTGTACCTTTTTTGACACATCTTTAACTTGGTGGAATGGCCACGTTAAGTTTCTGACTATTATAGTGGAAAATTCGATCAGCTGGGAAAACTAGAAAGGCATGCTGATGAGAGAGTACTGTCCTCGAGGGGAAATTCAAAACCTCATGCAGGAACTCTAGGGTCTGGAAATGGTTGGTTCCGACATATCAACGTATACAAATAGATTCTGTGATCTAGCAATTCTATGCCCTGACATGGTTGCTCTGGAGACCAAGAGAATAGAGAGATATATTTGTGGACTGTCACCCCAGATCCAATCAAGTGTCTTAGCATCCAAGCCTGTTACTTTTGACAGCGCCAAAGAGCTGGCACAATCTTTAATAGATCAAGGAAACCACTAGAACCCAACAATCCCTACACCCGAGCCAAAAAAGGGAAACAACAACAACAACAACAACAACAAGAAAAAGGAATAGAACAAGAGGAAAAGCAGGGCTTTGCAAAAATCCTCAAAGAGACAACAACTAGTGGCAATCAATGTTGCCACGGTAACCCCTGCTGTCCATGTCAATCCCTTCCCAACAAAGCCTTATGCCGGTAATCTTCCGAGGTGCAACAAATGCACCTTCCATCACAACGGACCTTGCCGGGAAATGCAGTGCTCTAACTGCAACAGGAAGGGGCATACCGCCAGTTTTTGCAAGACTCCAGCAAGGCCGACCGCTCAAGTTCCTAACATCGGGGTGGGCCAAGCTTGCTACGGTTGTGGCAAGGTGGGTCACTACAAGAGGAACTTACCTAAAACAGGGATAACTAGTGGAGTAGGAAGAATTCTGGCCATAGGCCACGAGGAAGCCATAGTTGATCCTACTATAGTTACTAGTACGTTTCTCCTCGATAACTCTTATGCTTGCATACTTTTCGACAGTGGAGAAGAGAAAAGTTTCGTAAGCCATAAATTTGCACACCTACTTAAACAAAAACCGTGTGCATTAGATAAATCATTCACGGTAGAAATGGCAAACTGGAAAACGGAAAGTACTAACTGCATATACGTAGGTTGTACTCTAAATTTAGATGGCTATACTTTCAGGATAGACCTCATGCCGGTCCCAATTAAAAGTTTCGACATCATTATCGGCATGGATTGGTTGAGTCTTCTTCGCGCCGACATCATGTGCTTTGAAAAAGTAGTTTGTCTTAACTTCCCTAACAACAAAAACCTAGTTATCTACGATGACAAACCTTGTACGAGCCTTCGCATCATTTCATGCATCCAAGCCCAGAAGTGCTTACGAAAGGAATACCATGCATTCCTCGCACACATCGTCGATACGAGTCAAGAAGTAAAAGACATTCAGAACATCCCAGAGGTACGCGACTTTCCCGGCATCTTTCCAGTAGAAATCCCAGGATTACCACCAGCAGAGATGCAGGGGCTACTCCAGAAGAACAACGGCAAGCCGATTTCAGAATCGACTTAGTGCCAGGCGCTACTCCCATAGCCAAATCTCCTTACCGTTTGGCACCGACAGAGATGCAGGAACTTTCCAGTCATCTTAACCAACTTCTCAAGAAGGGATTCATTAGACCGAGCTTCTCACCATGGGGAGCACCGGTCTTGCTCGTCAAGAAAAAAGACGGATCGTTTCGCATGTGCATCAACTACAGGGAACTCAACAAGCTTACCATTAACAATCGTTATCCCTTACCCCGAATTGACGATTTATATGATCAACTTCAACGATCCAACTACTTCTCGAAGATAGATCTACGAGCCGGATATCACAAACTACGAGTGTTAGTGGAGGATGTTCCCAAGACAGCCTTCCAAACTCGTTATGGAAACTATAAATTTGTAGTGATGCCGTTTGGATTAAGTAACGCACCCGTAATATTCATGGATTTAATGAATAGGGTGTGTCGTCCTTACTTGGATCAGTTCGTCATCGTCTTCATCGATGACATACTCATCTACGCTCAAAGTAAAGAGGAACATAGTCAACATCTTCGCACAGTCTTAAAAACATTACGATCAGAGAAGCTCTATGCGAAGTTCTCTAAGTGCGAATTTTGGATTCGAAGATTCGAATTCTTGGGCCACGTTGTTAGTGAAGAGGGAATACATGTGGACCCCTCCAAAATCAAGGCCATCGAGAACTGGTCAGCACCGAAGACACCTACGAAAATTCGTCAATTTCTAAGTCTCGCTGGCTACTATCGCAGGTTCATTGAGAACTTCTCCTGCATAACGAAACCTCTTACAACATTGACCCAGAAAGGCGTGGCCTTTGACTGGGAAGAGAAACAGAAAAGAGCGTTCCAAATGCTCAAGCGAGCCTTGTCCACCGCACCAACAATATCCCTCCCCGAAGGCATAGAAGACTTCGTTGTCTATTGTGATGCTTCAAATCAGGGGCTCGGCTGTGTTCTGATGCAACGAGGTAAGGTCATCGCCTATGCCTCGAGACAGCTGAAGACACACGAGGATAACTACACCACCCACGACCTGGAACTAGGAGCAGTTGTGTTTGCTCTGAAAATATGGAGACACTACCTGTACGGTACAAAAAGCACAATATTTACATACCACAAAATCCTACAACATATATTTGACCATAAAGAGCTCAACATGAGACAAGGACGGTGGGTCGAGCTACTCAGTGATTACGAATGCGAAATTCGTTATCATCCGGGGAAAGCCAACGTAGTAGCTGACGCCCTAAGTCGGAAAATATATTCTGGTCGTAGAGTCAAATCTTTGACTCTAACTATCCATTCACACTTGTCCACGCAAATTAAGGAGGCTCAGCTCGACGCTTTGAAACCTAAAAATATGGCGGGTGAATCCCTGAATGGGATGGATAAGAATTTGGAAGTCAAGGGTGGCGGAGCCTTATACCTCATGGATCAGATATGGACATCGAAACACGATGGTTTCAGAGACTTGGTCATGAACGAGGCACCCAACAATCATTATTCCGTCCACCCAGGTTCAGATAAGATGTATCTGGATATTAAAAAGCTATACTGGTGGCCTAACATGAAAGCATATATTGCTACCTTCGTAAGTAAATGCCTTACTTGCGCCAAGGTCAAGGTCGAATACCAGAAACCCTCCGGTCTTCTGCAACAACTGGAGATACCGGAATGGAAGTGGGAGCGAATTGTTGGATTAGTGTCTAAGGCTACAACTATATTAGGCAAGTATTTGACCCGGTTGTGCATGGTCCTTTTGGGTTGCCTTCACCATAGCAACTTGATAGGATGATTTATTAAGAGAGAATAAATATTATTAATATATTATGAGAATAATATAAAGAATAATAATATTGTTATTTGATTAATATAAGTCATAGAATTAATTGGAATTAATTTGGTGACTTAAAGAGATTAATTAAATAAGAGGGTATAAACTGTCAATTGTTTGATAGTTAAACTTTAGACTGTAAATCCATATTAGATAGGGATTGGATGGATTCTAGAAGCTAGGGATAACTTCAAATCGTCCAAGGTTATCTAAGGAATGGATTTGGATAGCTTTAAGAGAAGATTATCTAATTAGGGTCTAAGTTGTAACCCTTAAGGAGTCTACAAGTATAAATAGACCCTATGACAAAGGGAAATCGGCACTTGATCAAAAGTATAGAACCCCTGGCCGATTTCCTCCCCTCTCCTCTCTCCCAAATCATCATCCATGCTATTTGGTGTTTGTAAGCCATTAGAGGAGTGACAATTGTGACTCTAGAAGCTTCAAAACAACAAGATCAAACAAGGGATTCAAAGGTATGCTTCTAGATCTGTTTTAACATTGTTCTTACTCCTAAATAGTCATTAGAAGTCTTGGATTCAAAGCATGTTTAATTAGAAAGCCTAGATCCAAGCATTAGGGTTTTGCATGTGCACATAGGAAAGTTCTTATGGCTAAAACCCATCAGTGGTATCAGAGCCTGGTTTGGTTTTCATTAAATTGTTTCTTGTTTGTTTGAAACTAAACTGCAAAATTCGATTTTTGTGTTTCTGAGTCATGGACTCGGCGAGTCCCTTGCTGCACTCGGCGAGTCCAAGCGTCAGGAATGGCCAGATTCGGGATTTCTTCATGATTATCTTATGGAAACTTACCTTAATCATATTAGATCAACCCTAATCCGATTTTTATATATATATGTCTATTATCTTGATCTAATTAAAGATATTTATCAACTAATAAAATATTTAATTTCCTTATATGATAATTAATTAATTATTTTGATTATTTTGGTAATTATCTTGAAAGAAATCTTGAATAAATCAAATATAGATAATTAGGAAATTAATTGTTAATTGAAATTATTTGTTATTTGATCCTCCATGTTTTAAATGTTTAAAACTTGTCCTCAAGTTTTGAAATTTATATTTTGTGATTAAAAGTTTTAATTAAGACAATTTAAATTTCAAACCCTAGATTTTAAAAGGTTTAAAATACAACCCTATACTAATATAATATTACAAGAATAATATATATATATATATATATATATATATATATATATATATATATATGTATAACTAAAATGCTAGTCTTATCGTTAGTAGGCCTCATTCACGAAGCCGATCTATATGGTGGGTATAAGGTTGCGGTCTATGAAATGGCGCTTAATGGGTGTAGACTCACACCCACCACTTGCTTGATCGGTGGAGGGTCGTTAGCCGAACGGGTAGGATAGGGCAACCTCATCCTCTCATTAAAAGTATAATAAGTAATACAAATTAACTACACATTTTTAAAATTTCCCAATCTTAGTTACTTTAGGAAAAGTGAATTGATGCAATCCCATGAAATTACACTTTGCACCCTTGCTAAGAAGTTAGTGGAGCGTGTGTGGTTTACCGGCACACTAATTGGTTCTAAGCGAAGGTGGCAAAGGGTGATTCATTATTTATCATAGTTCGATGGAGCGTGTGTGGTTTACCGGCACATCGAATAGGTGATCGTTACAATGAAGGCACCATGTGAATTTGCATGGTAATTCACACCCGCTTTGTGATCCTCGGTATCGCAGTCACAAACAAGAGGGGCATATCAAGATTTAAACATGCCATTGAATAGTTTCAACGAATCTCATCCGATCCTAGGAATTCTCAATACATTTAGGACTTATAGTAGGTTTTTATGGTGGAGAATTAGTGAATCGTCATTCACTTACCTTCAATTTATTTGCGTGTTAGATTACGGCATCCCTTTTCTAATATGTAAATGTTGTTGTTGGATCCTAGCCCTAATTTTTCTTATTGGGTGATAATTAGGGATTCATATTCTAATCTATCTTTGTCCTTTCTATTTGTAGATGTCGAACACAAAAAACGCTGCTGCTAGTTCTTTCATGTTGAAGAGCCTTTGCCAAAAGGTCACCTTCGATGGAACGAACTTTAACGAATGGATAAGATACATTCACACCATTTCTCGCTATGAGGATAAGGAGTATGTCCTCGATGAGAAGCTTGAGAAAATCAACCCTGAAATCGCTACTCCGGCTGAAATTACCGCTTTTGAAACTCATGAGCGAGATGCAACGAAGGTACATTGCATCATGATAGCCACCATGAACTCCGAATTCCAAAAGTCCTACGAGGACATGTATCCGTACGAGATGCATCAAGACTTATTGGAGGGGTACCACCAGAACACGAGATAAGAGCGTTATGAGATTTTCACTAACATGATTTCCGCTAAAATGGGTCATGGAGAATCTCTTACCGTGCACCTGCAAAAGATGCAAAGGTATGTCGACCGCCTTCGCAAGTTAAATGTTGACTTTGGGGAAGACTTGGCGATCGACATGGTGCTTCACTCTTTTCCTCCGATGTACAATCAATTTAGGTTGACCTATCACATGAAGAAAGAGGAGGTCACCCCAAGCAAGCTCCAAGGTCTCTTGAGGGCTACTGAGAGCAACTTAAAAGACAAGTCTATTGCACCAACTCCCAATCCACCTGCTGCTCCTGTCTTGGCTACTGGTCAAGGAAAGGGAAAGAAGAGGAAGGCTTCGTCTAAGAACTATCGCAAGGTTAAAGCCCGAGATGGTGCCTCTTCTAGTGGGACCAAAGTCGATCCCGCTAAGCCCTGCCCTAACCCTAAGGAGGCAGAGTGCCACCACTGCCACAAGATAGGACATTGGAAGAGAAGCTGCCCAGAGTACCTGCAAGCCATCAAGGAAGGAAAGATCAAGCCATATTTCGCAAGTATATACACAATTAAATCTAACGATTCTAATCATGCTATTACTTGGGTTCTTGATACCGGTTGTGGTTACCACATTTGTTCTAATGTGCAGGGACTAAGAAGAAGTAGGGATGTGGAGCAAGGAAGGATCAATCTAATCATGGGGAACAGAAGATCGTTGCCTGTGACCAATATTGGAGTGTATTCTTTAGTGCTTAGGAATAATTTATGTTTAGATTTGAAAAATTGTTGCTATTTGCCAGAAATGGATAGAAACATCATTTCATTTCATGGTTTATGTAGACAAGGTTTTAGATTTTCTTTTAATAACGAGAATGGTTCTATTTTGGCTTATCTAAATGGTGTCTTTTACTTTGAAGCTATACCATGTAATGGAATTTATGAAACTGTTATGATTGTTGATAACTTAGGAAATGATGTTTTGAACATAGATTCTTCCACTAGTATGGATAAAGCATCCTTGTGGCATTGTCGCCCTGGACATGTCAACAAGAAACGTATAGCCCAACTCCAAAAGGATGGAGTGTTGGAGTCATTCGACCTTAGGGAAGATGACACGTGCGGGTCTTGTTTACTTGGAAAGATGACTAAATCACCCTTCATGAGTACGTGTGAAAGGGGTGAGGGTCTATTGGACCTAATACATACCGATGTATGTGGACCGTTTAGATCAACCACGAAGGATGGGAACCGCTTCAACGTGACTTTTACCGATGATTACAGTAGATACGGGTATATCTATTTAATCAAGCAAAAGTCAGAAACCTTTGAAAAGTTCAAAGAGTTCTAGAATGAAGTGAAGAATAAATTGGGCAGGAAAATCAAGATGCTTCGATCCGATCGAGGAGGAGAGTACCTAAGTCTTGAATTCCACGATTATCTCAAGGAGTGTGGAATAGTTTCACAATTGACGCCTCTTAGGACACCGCAGTTGAATGGTGTGGAAGAAAGGCGTAACCGAACCTTATTGGATATGGTTCGCTCTATGATGAGTCGTGCTTCACTACCTATCTCTTTTTGGGGGTATGCCTTAGAGACTGCCGCCCATATCCTTAACCGAGTCCCCACTAAGAAGGTTGCCATAACACCTCATGAGATGTGGACAGGGAAAGCTCCCTCGTTAGCACATATCAAGGTTTGGGGTTGCGAGGCTTCCGTAAGACGAGATACTCATGACAAGCTCGAACCTCGAAGCGAGCGATGTATTTTCATTGGCTACCCACATAAATTGTGATAACCCGAAAATTTCTAGCCTGCATTCTTCATTTCTTATCAATAATAGACTTGTTTTGCTATCTTGTAGTACCATTTAGGGTCTATTGGAGCGTTCTAAATGTGTTATAATAAGGTTGGAGTGTGGAAATGGGTTAACTCAAAGTGTAGGAATCAAAAAGAGGCCAAACACTCCAACACATGGAGTGTGCGGCCACACGCTTGAGTGTGCGGCAACACACATGTGTTTGCGGCCTCACACCCTTCCCAACCGCACACTCCACCTATATATACCACACTTAGTCATTTTTGAACACTTCTTTCACTTCTTCAAGCATAGAACTCGAAAATCCTCTCAAGTATCATCCATTCTCCTTGAAGATCTTCATAAAAGGTACCAAGAACACCAAGAACACCATCTGGCCGCACACATGGCAGCACACACCATCTGGCAGCACACATGGCCGCGCACATGTGCTAGCAGCACACTAGGCCGCACACCTGGCCGCACACACACATATAGTGTGTATTTTGGCCATACACTCCTTTGTAAAGGCTTATACCCCTTCATACAATCATATATGGTTGTAACACTTCAATATAAGTGTTCACTAGTCCCTAAGGTGGTCCCAATTCATTAATTAGTTGTTCATAACACTAATTATATTCATATATGTGTTAATATATGCTAAATAGGATTCACATGTGCACTCAAGACACCACTTGATACTTAGCAACTGATCCAACATTTTCATCAGAACCACTCACTACAGGTGAGTTCATACCCCTTAAATAATGTTTTAAACTACTTTTAAATGTTTTATGGGGGGGGATACAAGTAGAATTATGCTAGTTATTATATCAATCACATGTGATTAATAAGCAACATTCAAATGATTGGCTACTCATTAGCCGTTTTACTAAACAGTTTCCATCAAATGTCTTTCATAAACACTATATGTGTTTAAAACTCCTGATTTCTCTGTACATTTTACTCTGTATATTACTTTTCAAACTTATTTACAATTGTGTTTCAAACAAACGTTTCTTTATACTAAACTGCTTTATCAAATCCATGCCTTCAAAACCATTTTATAGATCGACACCAAGTCAGTCTTTTCTTAGAAAATATTTATGTTCAAAGGTTTTACAAATCTTATTTTATGCTTTTAAATTATAAATTGCATGCCTCTATATGTATAGTCAAATAAGAAATGGTTAAAAGACTTAGGAAGGCTATCCACCCTATTTCCTCTTCGCGCTTGAGATGTGGTCTGGTGGGATATCGGGTATTCGTCCGAAGGTCGTTTAAACATTAGTTATATATCACATATACATATATAGTCATAAAGGTCCTTCCAGTTCATCCCATGCCCTTGGGTAGCAAGGGTATACATCCATGTCCATACGTACCAGTTAGATTAATAGTAAACTACCATGCGGGTAGTTTAGGAAGATACTAGAACTATTAATAGAATGCGATACCATACAATGAGTCAGTTCATTCATGAGTTAATACTTGCTAGAACATTACAGTACATTAGTATATTTGCTAGATAGAGAGCACGTACACTACAGCTAGAACATTACAGTATATTACTATACTTGCTAGATAGAGAGCACGTACACTACAGCTAGAACATTACAATATGTTACTATACTATTACATAGATAAGTTTACATTGTCACGTTTACATGAGTACAATTATATGATCACACTTACACGAGTATACTTACATATACATAGAACAGATGTCACTAGGTGCTATAGCATGGACCCAGTTCAGGATCTAACTATACTAATGAATCACAACGTAATTGTGATAGTTATATCGAGTATACATGATCATAGTAATGTGGATGCTCACGGCTTGCAGATATGCAGGGGTCGTGGGTAGGTCCCAAAATCCCTTTGATAGGGGAGCGTACAGCCTGGGATCTAGACATCACATTATACCTTATCCCTCAAATAAGGCAGCGCAGTACCGATGTAGTTATTTATTATAAATACTACAGTACTTACATGATTACCCTAGACTTAAGGAAATTGGTACGGTTGTAGTTCGACACTACACCATAGTACTATTTCGTTTTCCCATTTCCATTCACTTCGTGAACATTCACACGACGCACGGAAATGTAGAAACTACATTTTTGGTTAATGATAGTCATACCTGGGAAAATACATACTCTTACAAGAGACACACGCACAGACACTAGATGCCTTGGTAGAAGGCTACATTCAGAGCAGCTAGGTCTTGGTAAAAGACTACCATGAGAACAGTTAAGTCTTGGTAGAAGACTCCTTTTGTTACTAATAGGAATCATATGGATTTCTAGGGCTTTTCAAACATTTACAGTTGTTTTACAAACATTTTCATACCTATAGTTCATTTACATTTTCAATACTTACAATTCGTATACATACAAATACTTACATTTCAAATACATACAAGTATTTTCATACAAATTTAGACACTAAAATACTTATGATCTCACCAGCTTTAAAGCTGATACTCTCTTTCAAAATTACTTGTATCCTCAGGTCATCATAGACAGGTACCAATGCAAGGATTAAGGAAGATGGAGCTCGTTCAAGACTCATCTTTCATTTTGATTTATTCGTTAGTGTCTATTATACATATCAGAATACACTTATATTAAAATTATATTATTAATGCAATGGATGATGTTGTTGCTTGTTTACTACTTTTCATTGTTGTGATACTGTACAAGACATCCTCCGCCCCAGAACGTTTCCGCCGTTCAATGGTTTTGGGGTGTGATAGAAATCCTTTGGATATCTCTTCTATAGACTGAAGGACAATGTTGTCTTCGTTGCGAGGAGAGGAGTTTTCCGAGAACGAGAACTCTTAGGCCAAGGAGACAGTGGGAGGCAAATCGAGCTTGAAGAAATTCAAGAGTCGATAGATGAAGGAACCTTTACCGCTAGCGCTCAACCCGAGGAGGAAACTCCGGTTGAACCGATTGACGAGTCCTTACCTCTTAGACGTTCCGATAGAGTTAGAGTTCATCCCCAGTTTTATGGTTTTCATATAACTACCGAAGGGGACACGTATATTAGTGATGGTACACTAATAAATCTTGATGAACCTAATAGCTATAAGGAAGCCACGGTAGGCCCGGAGTCTGCAAAATGGAAAGAGGCAATGGATAGCGAGATCCAATCCATGCATGATAACTAAGTTTGGAATTTGGTTGATAATGTGCCAGGACGTAAGACTGTTGGGTGCAAATGGATCTTCAAAAAGAAGACCGACGTGGATGGAAACGTACACACATATAAAGCGCGATTGGTTGCGAAGGGCTTTACTCAAACTCCCGGAGTTGACTATGATGAGACCTTCTCACCAGTTGCGAAGATAAAATCTATTAGAGTGATGCTAGCTATTGCCGCATTTCATGATTATGAGATTTGGCAAATGGATGTCAAGACCGCTTTCCTTAACGAAAAGTTGGCTGAGGATGTTTACATGGCTCAGCCAGAGGAGTTTTTGGATCCGAAGCATCCGAATAGAGTGTGTAAGCTTGAGAAGTCCATTGTCACACCCCCGAACCAGACGGCGGAAACATCCGAGGGCTGTCGTTACTTAATTGAATACCATAACATTGAATATATATGAAACATAACAACATTCGTCACCATGCATTAATATAGTACAACCGATAAAGTTTACATGAAGTACATTGTTTAAACATTACATTCTCAAAAATAAATTGTTCGACTCGTTAATAAGTAAACTGCAAGCCATCACTGAGTACATTTTCCTTTGATTCACTGGTTACCTGAGAATACAAGTATTTTGAAAAACGTCAACATGTGAAATGTTGGTGAGTTCATAAGCGGTATTTGAAAATCAATGTTTTGTATCATTTCGAAAACCACCAGAAAATCCGATATTTTCTGAAAGAGCTTTTGAAAACATTTGTGAAGATCCATAGGTATGCTTGTTTGTTTCTGTAGTTGTAAGAAAATTGATCATCAAAATTGTGTACGTTTTGAAAATCGTGTGTATTGAAAAACCCAAGGAAAACCCGATGTTTTCTTAATTCTTTGAATTCCATGAAGTAAACATAAAACCATTGCAGCGCGTGAAGACAATAATTCCAGGCGACGTCGGATTATTTTTGCGCATGATTAATTGCTATAAACACGCGTTACACAAACGACCTGTTTATAACTATACTAATGATCCCGTAGGCGTCGTCCATACTAATCACGTTATCCGACCGCCCTGACTTCTTGTAGTCCCACATCCGAAGAGAAAAAGGGCACGAAGACCCTGATGACTCCATTAACCGGTTGGGGATAAAAAAAAAAGGTACGAGGGGTCCTTGACCCGCCTCGCATGAAATACCGACTTTACTAGCAATACCATAGGACCCTTGGGGACCAATAGTATAAATGCCATTGAGAGTCCTTTTACGCTGTGTTAGGTCATGTAAGATCCAACAACTCGTAAGGTAGAAGTCTTCGGGCCTTAAGATCAGGTCATTGGGCTAGCTAGGCCCAACAAACAAGATTTTACACTTTGGGGCCCAAAGATGGTGCGTAGACGTCTGTGCACTCTCACGTGTGTATTGAATTACCAAATGTTTCCGTGTATGAATCGAGTTATCGTCGCGTTAGTAGTTTCAGATTTTTATTGATTCGAGACCGAATCAATTTGTTTAACAACGAATTTTTGGTATTGTTGTGTATTATATTACGTAGGTAGTCGCGGTGTCAATGTTTGATCAAGTTGCGTGTATTGAATTAGCCTTGAAAGTTTTCTGTTTTCAGCCCCTCATTGTTTGTAAAATTTACTTTTTCAACCCTCTAACTAAATAACTTTCCGGTTTGGTCCTTAAATCATTTTTCTTGACATTTTAACACCAAAAATTATTGAAATTAATATTTTTCAGCATATTTTTCATTGAAAACAGTTTAAATCCCTGAAATTGCAGTTTTCTCGGTTATAACCCCTCTTTTTCGTAGTTTTTACAATTTTGGCCCAAATTGGAAAATTTTTGCAACTTTGGTCCTTTTTAAATTTGAAAAGCATTTTAAACCTTTGAAAAGTACTTGGAACACTATTAGTCCACTGTTTTACAGAAAAACATAGTTTTGGCCCTCCAAAACAGAAAATTTCGCATAATGGGCCCTATTGGGCCGAAATTGTCATTTTTAGCCCATTAAGCTTGAAATTTGTATTTTTAACCCTCCATATGAGTATATTTCCAGAAAATATTTTATTGAAACTGTTTTGACACTCCTCATCCATCAGAATTCGTGATATGTCATTTTGGGCCCTTTAACTTTATATTTTTAACATTTTATGTCCAAAAATTGAGCTTTTAGCCCAAAGAAGATGTTCTTAAACCATTTAGCTATTTTTGTTGGAACACTTTGTATGTAGAAATATATTTGATGCTAATATCATTTAACATAAAGTATATCTCGATTCTTAGGGGTTTATGGCTAGATCCAACATTATAAACACACAAAATCACACATATAAGCATAGAAATCATACAAGGCATACAAAACACATATAGATCTACACTTTCACTTGTATTCCCCCCCCCCCCACAAAACTCATAAAAACAGAAAATAGGGGGTATGAAGCTCACCTTTGGATGTTGATTCGTTTTTTGAAGAAAAGATGGAAGAAAACTTGGTGATTTTTGGCCTTAGCACCCTTTTCTTGGAGATCTCAAGTTTGAGGTGGTTCTAGGATGTACGATCACGATTTTTGCACGGATTAGGAAGAGATTTTGATAAAACAAAGAATCTAAGTCATAGATCCAAGCATAACCTTACCTTAGATGAAGAGTTTGTGGAAATATCTTCTTGAAAGCCTCTTAATTTTTGAGATTTTGAATGGAGAGGAGGGATGAGTTCTTGAGTATTCTAGAGAGAATTTGTGAGAGATTTATGAATGTGTGTGTGTGTGTTTTGGCCGAGAGTGAGAGAGGGAAAGAAGAAGTGATCTTTGAGGTGATGTATGCATGGGTATATGAGATATGTTGCATGGATAACCATGAGGTAATAGTGAGGTGTCACTTGAAAGTCAACTCTCTTCATCTCCACTTGGGTTTGGGCCTTGGGCTGAGAGTTTTGAAGGGAAAAGGAAAAATTTGGGCTTTTTGCCCCTAAGCCCAATATTAGAGTTAGTTTGGGTGAGTTTTAACCTAAAAGAATGTAGTATGATTTTTACATTTTTGTTGGACTAGTTTAGGTCATTCATGGATCAAGGCTTTTAATTTATTTCATTCTAGGCCCACAATGGCCCAAAATGTTGGATTAAATGAATGTGGGTCCAATTAGAACCCATTTAAGGGTTCTAAGCCCATGATAGTCAAATTGGAAGCTTATTGGTCCATTTGAGTCCAACAAGGAAGTCCTAGTCCAAGATGGACCTAAACAAGAACTTCTAGGGTTTCCAATTACTTGTTGACTATTTGTAGCACTTGTATGATGTATTTGATTGAAGTTTTTGAAGTTATATAATAGGTATCACACATGCTTTTAAGTTTTTGATTCACATTAACTTGCGTGTATAGATTACATGACACAAAATTTCCAGTGGTGACATCCATTTATGGACTTAAGCAAGCGTCTCGCAGATGGAATCTTTGTTTCGATGAGAAAGTCAAAGAGTTTGGATTTGTACGAAGCGAAGATGAATCATGTGTATATGTCAAAGCCAGTGGGAGTACAGTAAGCTTCCTCGTTCTATATGTCGATGACATATTACTCATAGGAAACGACATCCCGACTCTGCAGGAGATTAAGTCCTGGCTCGGGAAGTGCTTTGCTATGAAGGACCTCGAAGAGGCTTCTTACATTTTGGGAATAAGGATAGTAAGAGAAAGAAGTAAGAGACTAATTATACTTAGTCAGAACACTTACTTAGAGAAGGTACTAAAACATTTTAGTACGGAAAACTCGAAGAAGGGAGAATTACCGATACAAAGTAATGCCAAGTTGAGTAAGACTCAAAGTCGGAGTACCGAAACTGAAATAGCAGAAATGAGCCGAGTACCATACGCTTCCGCAGTTGGCTCAATCATGTACGTGTTGGGTTTTTAGCAATCTAACACTTCCTAAGTGTGCATGCAACCCTAATAAACCTTGGATCTATGTTTTCTTCTAAAATACATGCAAATAATAATTTCCAAGCTTTCTTCCTAACTAGCATAGCATAAGGATTATGAATCATAAAACTACTAGTAGAAATACATACCTTTTGATGATGGTTGGTTGTTTGGAGTTTCAGAACCAAGAACCAATAGTGTGAATGCCTCAAATGGAATCACAATTCACCACAAACACTTGGAAAACTTTGAGAGAGTGTATACACACATAGAAAATCGGCCACACACACAAAACCATACTAGTGGCTATTTCATGCAACATAAGCATGCTTATATAGTGTGCATGGTTAGGGTGAAACCCTAATAACCCATGGCCTTTCCTTTTCCAAGGATCCATGGGTTAAAAGCTCCATGGATCATCCATGGACTTCCATATAAGCCTAGCCCATTAAAAAATGAGTGTTAGCGTACACCATATAAAACAATAGCCCACAATTTAATTAGTCTTCCTTTTAATCTCTAAATTAATTCTTAATTAATTTAAGACTAAAACTAATTAAATAACATGACTTCATATTAATATATTATAACTTATAATATATTAATAAATCGTCAATATACAATTCTCATAAAATCATCCATAAATCGTTTGGGTGAAGTGCAACCCAAATGGACCATGCCGGGTCGGGTCAAGTATGTACTAAATAAGTTATGGACTTAGACACCTTATCCAACAGACTCCCACTTGGATAAGTCTAATAACTATATTTGCGTATGTTACTTCAGAAACCAACCAGCAATCGTAGCTCTCGAAAACTCTGTTGACAAAGAAGTTAATCGAACACATCAATTTAATTCTGACCGACCGGTACATAGGTCACAACAAAATCATCAAGGGGCCCAGATATCGCTTCTATTTCTAGAAGGAACAGATAAAATACGACTCATATGCTTGTTCTACTACTTGTTGAATTGTACACAAAGGCACGTTTTATAACATCAAGTTACTGATGCGTTTACGTGCAATCAATGCACAACCAACTCATAGGTAACAACTCATATCTCTAGGTTTGAAGATTTATATGATATTACCGTCTCACGATCACTCGAGATAAATTCCATGAAGCGATACAAGTGAGCGTGGGTTTATTCCAATACTCTTAACTTATGAGCACTCATGAATGTTGTAGCAACCATTGCTATGACTAAACCCATTTAGCCATCTACCAAATCGATTCATGACAGTCTTGATTCATACCTACTTCCAACATATGAACGACTGTGGAGTGTTTAAATAACTTAGTCATTCGGAAAGAATAACCTAGCTATTCTGGAAGTCAAAACATGCAAAGTGAAACACAATATTAATCGAATCCAATATGTTCTCAGAACCCTTTTGAATATAAATAGAACCACCTTTTATTTATCACCATATTGATTACACATTATTCATTGTATAATGTTTCAAACAATCAACTTAAGACTTGAATAAAAACCAACAGTTGTCCGATGCTCCTAGCATGTATACTTTGTTTTTTCTAAACAATAGTTATGCCATACTCCAAGTATGCACACTATGTATGATCCTTACATTGTGATGTAGATCAATTGAACATGATTCCAATGATACTCATTTCACAATCCCAAATCCTTATTGTAAATGTGAGAATCCCCGATTCCTATCATTTACCAAAAAATCTGTTAGATTTTAAACTTTTATGCAATGTTCCTCTTGTAATGATTATGCACAAAGTCACCAAAACCTTGTCACCAGTCATTACAGAGTATTCCAAAGAAGGTCAACCTCTATGGAACGGAAGTCTCATATTCAAAGTACATTGCTTTGAACATCCTTCTTGCATTAAGGTTTTCTAATCTTACATAGATTGAATAACTTCCACCTATGGAGACATTTCCATAGTCCCATTTTGACTATCACTTCCGAACAAGAGTTACTTCTTTTCAGAATATGTCAATATGGTCCTTTCCGACAACTTACATCATACTTCCAACATTCCCTGAGCAACCAATCTTTGGCGAACGTCAGATTGTCCTCGACAATTGCTTAATAACTTTAGTCATATCCAGTTCTAGACTTTTCCCTTCTCAATGCCTTAAGCATTTGGAAAATTTATAAAAGATGAATATTATAGCACATGCAATCGATCTTATATCCGAAACATATGGGACACGATTCATGATGTTTGACATAAAGACATGATACTAGACCAGTCTTTTGCTACAATATTTTTATTTACCATGTTTTCAAAATTTAACTATGAAGAGGGATGCCGTAATCATAACCGAATTTTGAAAACGCAATATATATATAGAATTTCTTCAAGTTGAACCATTCCAACATAAAATTCATATATATATATATATATATATATATATATATATATATATATATATATATATATATATTCTTGACTAAAGATGATTAAAATCTCAATCTAAGCTTTAGAATTGAAATGAAGTATAATTTCCTCTCCCTTAATTATAGCAAAACAACTTTTCAACCCCTACAACTTCACGAATTGAAACTTTGTTTTCTATAATTAACATTGCTAACTTACAATACTAAACGTAATAATCATGCTCCCACTAACATGATGATTATCAGCATAACACTTATGCTCCCATTAGCTCTGACATATTTCCAGAAATTTTCTGGACTTCGGAAATTTAGATTCATACACCCTTTCTTAGATAGCTCACATGTGTGCCTAAACAATTTTCAGGACTATGAAAAGGGATGCCGTAATCATAGTGTCAATTGCTTAGGCATTTGCCATTTCTCACAAGTCCATGTTAGTGTGCTGGTTAACCACACGCGCTCCACTAACGACTTTTGAAAATGCAAATAACACAATTGATATCTACGTAAAATCTACTTAGTGAAAGCGTTTCCTCACCATCGTTTTCATGAATTGGAGAGAAACCTTATGACACTTAGATTTTATAGTGTATGAGTTGCTATCCATGTGAATTTGTCAAAACCATAATCACAAGATAAGATTAGTGACAAATTCAGCCTTACATGGATTAAACTTGTTCAATTTTAGTTTCTTGTCACCTTGGTAGCACAAGGCCCACCAATGCTTCCAAGTTGAACTCTGATAACTCATATGCAAATTCAACTTATTTGAAGTAGGTACAGAAATAGGAATTATGTCAACACGATAGGTTGCAAACCTTAAGTCGTGTGCTAGTGATAAATTACAGGTTTCACTCTTGATTAAATCTTGAAACTCTTTCAGGATCTTTAAGGCTCCCACTGTCCCCTTGACATATAAGTTTCCCCAGTCAAGAACCATTCCTTGACAAAACAAATGATCAAGGGACAATGCGGATTCTTATCAAGAGTAACACTTCACACAATTGGTCTTAGTTGGTCTTTGTCTCATCCAAGACATCACAACTTACCAATCATAAATGTACAAGAGTAGAAAACATTTTACTCTTACATTGACTAGTGTTAATAAATCTTCCTTTATGTCACTCAAGTTTACAATCTTGGAGTATGACTCTAAGAATTGTTTTGGAACGAAGTATGACTCATCTTCTTGATTTTAACCAATCCAACAATTCATGACCTCTCTTCTTAGCCATAGCAATGCACTAAGACGTCCTTAGAGTATGAATTTGTGATATGGTTTTATAATCATTAAGATGATCATGAAATATGATACTAAAGTACTCTCCCATCCTTTCAGATTTGAGAAACTTTTATCTTTCTGCCTAATTTGATTATTCTCATTTTTTTGTCATACATTGTAACCTTTCCAAGGTTACAGAATTATACATAACCTCATAAGTATAATCATATTTACTAATCTTTAGTAAATCATGACAAATCAATCTTTGTGGTGGACCTTGACTAGCGCACACCCAGTGTACCTAATTCCTTAGTCCTTCAATTGACTCACATATACATGTGATCAAAGAATTAGTCTTAATTTTCAAAGATGAAAATTCTCATTCATCATACAATACAACTTGTATGATTCCAAGTTTCTGTCCAATTGAAACTTGGGTGATGAAAAACTTTCTTCATTCAGTAAATTCAGACACTACCACAAATGAAGGAATCAAATCCACTTTCCAATATTGCTATTACTAGAAACATATAAGCAACAATTTTCCACAGATGCCATTGTAAGAATATTTTTTAAAAATAAATAAAATTAAAACCCTTTTTTCTTTTATTTTAAAACTTTGCGGAAAAACTTATCCTTACAATCCACATGAAAACCTTGTTGTTATCCATTCATAAGCAATATATTATAACTCTTAAGCAATAGCTCAAAATTCTGATTACTGAACCATGCGATCGAAACCCACCTTTGCAATCAGAATCAACATATACTTACTTTAAGCTTCCTATCTTTTTTATGATTCTTAAAAACCTCAGCATGTGATCCATTCACATTATGTAATAAGAATCTCCAAATAGGAACTTAATAGAGTTAGATAGTGGACTTTACCCGAAGTAGAGTCAAAACTCTTGACTTGATCAACCTTATGACCTTTCAGGTGAATAGGGCAGCTTCGCAACCAATGCCCCTTCCTTTGGCAACAAAACACATGGACCCTTTGGTAAGGACACATGGGACTATCTTAGACTTTGCCTTTCTCTTTACCATTTGGTCAACCGAGTTGACTATAGCCGATCCCTTTCCATTGGGAAGAGAAATCCTTTTCTAGATATCCAATGCTACCATTGTCAATGTCCATGTAGACTTGGGAAGTTGTTCTTTTAATCAAATTTGCTTTACTAGTGTTCCAAATCATTGCTGATTCCACAACACCAAGCAAATAGATAACATCACTAAGGGTCATGCCATAGTCTGTCTCATAGTAGTCCCAAAGAGACTCACTATGTTACTAAGAAAGTGATTGAACATCCAACTTTCACGAGACTTTGACAACCAACTCTCCCGGCTTGTCAATATGTGACTTTATCTCCAAGATGTGAGCACACGTAGACTATGCTTGCCAATAGGGATTGAGTGACTCTAAACTTTTCAAGAACTTGTGGGTGAGGGAGAATAATTGGAGGAGGTGGAGGAAGTGCAGCATGATGTTGAGGGACACCATCTTCAAGAGATTTGGGAAGATCATAGTTGTCTGAACCAGACATCTATAATGGGAGAAAATCAAGTTAGTTGATTCAATGTCCTTAATATAACACCCAGTATGAAATATTAAGGCTAGGACCCAACACAATATTTTATAATTTGGAAGAGGGATGCCGTAATCCAAGCTATAAAATATTTGAAAGTAGGCGAATGACGATTCACCAATTTCCACCATGAAAAACGAAATAATTTATTATGTTTTAATTGGATTTGAAATTCCTAGATCTTTTTGAGATTCATTGAACTTTTGTGACTGGGATGCCGAGGATCACAAAACAAGGTGTGAATAACCATACCAATTCACTTGGTACCCTTAATATTATCTCCCAATCAATGTGCCGGTTAACCACACACGCTCCATTGATCTATGACAAACATTAAGTCACCCTTCGTGATCCTTACTAGTCCAAGTTAGTCTTCCGGTTAACCACACACACTCCACCAACGACTTGGTAAGGTACAAAGTGTGAATTCCATGGGCTAGCACCAAATTCACATTTTTCCTAAAGTAACTAAGATTGGGAATTAAATAAAAATATTTAATTACTTTATAATAATTATTATACTTTTAATGAGAATTTAAAGTCATTGTCCTACCCGTTCGGCTAACAACCCTCCACCGATCAAGAAAGCGGTGGGTGAGAGTGGACACCCATTAAGTTGCCATTTTATAGGCAACAACCTTGTACCCACCTTATAGACCGGCTTCATGAATGACGCCTACTAACGGTAAAACGACTTGTTCTTATACATATATATGATAATTAAGCATTAATCTTATAATAGTATAAGGGTAGAATTTTAACTTTTAAAACTTCTAGGGTATGGAATTAAAGTGTGTGTGAGACTTTACAAATTCCAAAATTTGTGGGCAAGTTTTGAACAATTCAAAAACTTTTGGATATTCATAACTTATAAGTTTTAATTAAGTGTTTTAAAGCTTTTAATGAAGAGTCTCTTGGAAATCCATAACTTGAGGACAAGTTATGAAGTCCATAAAAGCATTTATTAGAAAAACTCTTCAAAAGTGTAACTTATGAATTCTTAAAAACATTTAAAAGAAAAACTTTTGGAATTCCATAACTTGAGGACAAATCATGAATTCCATTAAAACACATTAAGATCAAGAATTAACTAACAAACAATTTCCAAATAATTCCTATGATCTAACAAAACTCATATGAACATGAATATCCACATCAACAATTTCAAGAATCATATGAACACATATAAACTTGAAATATTGATTGTAACCTTGAAATTGGTCCACCATCATCATAACCACACCAAAAGCAGGTTTTATGAGTCCAAAACAGTTTAATGTAATGATTCTAGACCAACTCCAGCACCAAAACTCGAAGATATGTTGTCTAGGGGTCCAACTCGTCGAGTGCATGAACCAACTCGCCGAGTTGGAATAGTTTTGCCTTGGACTCGTCGAGTCCCTTCATGGACTCGTCGAGTCAGCTATGCAGACAGCATAAAATCTTCGATTTTCAGCAATTTGCATCAAGTATTCAAGAAAACAAGCCTAGGCTCTGATACCACTGTTGGGTTTTGAGCAATCTAACACTTCCTAAGTGTGCATGCAACCCTAATAAACCTTGGATCTATGTTTTCTTCTAAAATACATGCAAATAATAATTTCCAAGGTTTCTTCCTAACTAGCATAGCATAGGGATTATGAATCATAAAACTACTAGTAGAAATACATATCTTTTGATGATGGTTGATTGTTTGGAGTTTGAGAGCCAAACACCAATAGTGTGAATGACTCAAATGGAATCACAAATCACCACAAACACTTGGAAAACTTTGAGAGAGTGTATACACACATAGAAAATCGGCCACACACACAAAACCACACTAGTCGCTATTTCATGCAAGATAAGCATGCTTATATAGTGTGCATGGTTAGGGTGAAACCCTAATAACCCATGACCTTTCCTTTTCCAAGGATCCATGGGTGAAAAGCTCCATGGATCATCCATGGACTTCCATATAAGCCTAGCCCATTAACAAATGAGTGTTAGCCCACACCATATAAACCAATAGCCCACAATTTAATTAGTCTTCCTTTTAATCTCTAAATTAATTCATAATTAATTTAAGACTAAAACTAATTAAATAACAGGACTTCATATTAATATATTATAACTTATAATATATTAATAAATCGTAAGTATACAATTCTCATAAAATTATCCATAAATCGTTTGGGTGAAGTGCAACCCAAATGGACCATGCCGGGTCGGGTCAAGTATGTACCAAATAAGTTATGGACTTAGACACCTTATCCACCAGTACGCTATGACTTGTACTCGCCCTGATGTAGCCTTCACTTTGAGCATGGTTAGCAGATATCAAGGGAATCATGGTAGAGCACATTGGATTGCGGTGAAGAATATCCTTAAGTACCTTCGGAGGATGAAGGAATGGTTCTTAGTCCTCGGAGGGAGTGATGACTTGAAGGTGCGAGGGTATAGTGACGCCAGTTTTCAGACCGACAGGGAAACCTACTTTTCGCAGTCGGGCTGGGTCTTTACCCTAAATGGAGGAGCAGTAACATGGAAGAGTTCCAAGCAGGAAACCGTAGCTGATTCAACGTTCAAATCAGAGTACATTGCAGCGAGCAAAGCGTCGAAGGAGGCAATATGGCTGAAGAACTTCATCGGTGATCTTGGAGTTGTACCTGCCATAAAGGAGCCCATGGAGATTTTCTGTAATAACGAAGGAGCGGTTGCCTTGACCAAGGAACCGAGGGATCATGGTAGATCTAGACATATCGATAGAAAATATCACTTTATTAGACATCGTGTAGAAGAAGGACAACTTGTAGTGAAGAGGATATCATCAGAAGATAACCCAATAGATCCGCTTACGAAGGGACTGAGTAGGGTTAAGCACTTGCAGCATGCTAGGAGTATTGGGCTGAAGGATGATATTAGCATAGATTAGATAGTATTAGAAACGTGTAATAGATAAATGTAATTAACATTTGATGATTAAATAAAGGAGTTTTATTTATGAGTAATGTTACTGCCTTATGTTAATTGTTTAACTATTGTTTCACTTTGCATGTTTTGACTTCCAGAATAATTGAGTTTATTAGGAATAATTGAGTTATTCAAATTGTCCACAATCGTTCATATGTTGGAAGTAGATATGAATGAAGATTGTCATGAATTGGTGTGTAGATTGTCTAAATGGTGTTAGACATAGCAAAAGGTTGTTGCATCATTCATGAGTGCTTATGAACTAGTTTTGAGCATTGGAACAAACCTGCGCTTGCAGGAATCACCTTATGGAATATGATATAAAAGGGTGATCGCAAGACGATAATATCATATAGTCTTAAAACCTAGATATATGGTTTGTTATTTGTTAATTGATTGTACATTGATAATGCGAAAACACATCAGTAACTCGGTGTTATAAAACGCATTGTTGTGTATAGTTGGTTAATGAATAAGTAAATGCATATAAGTCGAAGTTTATCTGTAACTTTTATCTAAGAAAGTAAATGAGATATCTCGGCCACTCGATGATTTGATTTGACTTATGTGCCGGGCCCGGTCAGAACTGAATTGATGTGTTCCATTAAGTTCTATGTCGAATAAATCAGAGATCGAGAAACCTAAATGCTTGACTAACCGTTCCATAGGATTGTCAGCATGATATCTAATAGAGGACTGTACGATCCCTTATCTAAAGGACAAGATTGATTAGATTAGAGTTTGACAGCGTCTTTGAGAGCTACGATTGCAAACTGAATTGTACTTGTGAATATAGTTACTAGACTTATCCAAGTGGGAGACTGTTGGATTAGTGTCTAAGGCTGCAACTATATTAGGCAAGTATTTGACCCGATTGTGCATGGTCCTTTCGGGTTGCCTTCACCATAGCAACTTGATAGGATGATTTATTAAGAGAGAATAAATATTATTAATATATTATGAGAATAATATAAATAATAATAATATTGTTATTTGACTAACATAAGTCTTAGAATTAATTGGAATTAATTTGGTGACTTAAAGAGATTAATTAAATAAGAGGGTATAAACTGTCAATTGTTTGATAGTTAAACTTTAGACTGTAAATCCATATTAGATAAGGATTGGACGGATTCTAGAAGCTAGGGATAGCTTCAAATCGTCCAAGGTTATCTAAGGAATGGATCTGGATAGCTTTAAGAGAAGATTATCTAATTAGGGTTTAAGCTGTAACCCTTAAGGAGTCTACAAGTATAAATAGACTCTATGGCAAAGGGAAATCGACACTTGATCAAAAGTATAGAACCCCTGGCCGATTTCCTCCCCTCTCCTCTCTCCCAAATCATCCTCCTTGCTATTTGGTGTTTGTAAGCCATTAGAGGAGTGACAATTGTGACTCTAGAAGCTCCAAAACAACAAGATCAAACAAGGGATTCAAAGGTATGATTCTAGATCTGTTTTAACATTGTTCTTACTCCTAAATAGTCATTAGAAGTCTTGGATTCAAAGCATGTTTAATTAGAAAGCCTAGATCCAAGCATTAGGGTTTTGCATGCGCACATAGGAAAGTTCTTATGGCTAAAACCCATCACGAATCACTATGGACTTCATAACCAAGTTGCCCAAGACAATGGGTGGACTTGATACCATATGAGGCATCGTCGATAGATTGACCAAGTCCGCACACTTCCTTCCCATCAAAGAAACCGACAAAATGGAGAAACTTACGAGAACCTACATTAGGGAGATTGCATGACTGCACGGTGTTCCCATATCCATTAACTCAGACAGATATAGTAGATTCACTTCGAGGTTATGGCAGTCGCTACAAATTTCCCTAGGAACTAGGCTGGACATGAGTACAGCCTACCAGCCACAGATCGACGGACAATGTGAGAGAACTATCCAAACCTTGGAACATACGTTGCGAGCCTGTGTGATTGACTTTAGGAAAGCTTGGGATACTCATTTACCCCTTGTGGAATTTTCCTACAATAACAGTTATCACACGAGCATAAAGGCAGCTCCTTTCGAAGCCCTCTGTGGCCGAAAGTGCAGATCCCCTCTGTGTTGGGCTGAAGTGGGTGATACCTGGTTAGCTAAAAGACGAGTTCCTGAAAGCAATCTCACAGGTTCGGAGATCATTCAGGAAACGACAGAGAAGATTGTTTAAATTCGTGAATGATTGAAAGCCTCTAGAGACCAACAAAAAAACTACAATGACAAGCGAAGGAAACTGTTGGAATTCCAGGTGGGCGACCACGTTCTGCTGAAGGTCTCACCCTAGAAGGGCTTGATATGCTTCGGAAAGCGTGGGTAGCTCAATACAAGGTACATTGGGCCTTTCAAGATTCTTGCCAGAATTGGCCCTATAACTTACAAACTCAATCTACCATGCAAACTTAGTAACGTACATTCTACTTTCCACGTCTTAAACTAGAAAAAGTGTCTGTCCGACGAGATTCTTGTAATCCCACTCGATGAGATCGTGATCAACGAGAGCCTCAACTTCATGGAAGAACCTATAGAGATCATGGAACGAGAGGTCAAGCAAAAGAAACAAAGTTGCATCCCAATAGTGAAGGTTCGCTGGAACGCCAAGCGAGGACCTGAATTCACTTGGGAGCGAGAGGATCAGATGAAACTGAAATATCCTCATCTTTTTACTTAGTTATTTGTAACTACTTATTTGCTTAAACTCTAATTTCAGGACGAAATTCCTTCTAACGGGGGGATGATGTGACAACCTGAAATTTCTATTTTGTACAACCATACACTTCAATAGAAGTCATAACTATTTCTGCTAACTTTCAAGTTTTTAGGAATAAGTTTGAGGGTCTATAGATTAGTACATCAGGAGGTACCAGGAGAGAGGATGCATTAGGGTTTATCGTGCAACAATAAAATCCCAAGACTCCAAAATTTTGGAATTTACAACCAAAACAAAGGTGTTTACGGACCTAAACCCTAAAAGGGAGTATATATTTGACACTTAGTCATTATTTACACTTGTTCACAAATTCAAGATCCAAAATCCAATTCTCTCTCAAGTATCATACACCATTTCTTGAAGATCTTTAACTTGTAAGTGTTTCTAGCCTTATAAAGTTGATATCTACCTTAATCTAGTGATCTAACACACTTCCATCCGTGAAATCATTCCAAAATATTAGATCTTAAAGTTTCACCAAGAACACACACTGGTGTTCTTGGACTTTTAGCACCTTTTCAAGCTTCTAACTAGTAAGTACTTCTATCCTAGAGTAATATAAGGCTTGTTACACTTACAGTGTGACAAGCCGATATTTTGAGAAAATAAAATGTAACACCAGTAAATTAAGGTCAAAATATAACTTTCCTAAGGAAGGTTTTGTGTTCCCGAGATTCCCGAGACCCCCCAAAGCCCCGGTTTTCACCTTCAAGTCCCGAAGGAAGGTTTTGTGTTCCCAAGATTCCCGAGTTTCCTGAGAATCCTGAGATTTCCCGCGTTTTCAAATCTTCCTGTCGAAGTTCTGCTCGATTCTTCTCTCGACTACTTCAAATCAACCACTTCAATCAAGTGAGTTCATACCCCTATAATCTACACTTTCAAATGCGTTATAAATGTTTTTATACACTTTTAAGGGGGGGAATACAAGTATACACACGGTTATCCCCGTGTGAAAGACATAAATCTTTGTTATACTTTTTGGTTATGAAATCAATCACTTGTGATTTATAACTAACATACAATTGGACTTACTACACTTTTAGCCGTTTAACCAGTCAGATTACTTCGAATAGGTTTCTCAAACGTTTTTACATGTTAAAACACTTTTAGAAAGTGTCTTGCAAACTTGATGTTTCGTTTTTGAATCTGTTATAGTTGTGCTTCAAACAAAGGTTCCTTTATACTTAAACTGTTTTTGTCAAACAAATACTTCCAAACCGTTTTATAAACTGACATCAAGTCGATCTTTTCTTCAGTATTAATCTTTTTCAAAGGTTTTATAAAACTCCTTATATGCTTTTATATTGTCAATTGCATGCCTATATATGTATAGTTATATAAATAATGTTTAAAAGACTTAGGAAGGCTATCCACCCTGTTTTCTTTTCCTCGATTTGGATGTGGTCTGGTGGGATATCGGGTACCCGTCCGAAGGTCGTTTAAATATTTGTTATATATCATGTGTACGTATATAGACATAAATGTTCCATCAGTCAGTTCAATTCCGACACTCTTGGGTAACAAGGGTGTATAAACGTACTTGGACACTCATGGATTACATTCTAGTAAACTATTATAGGAATAGTTTAGGGATACAAAACATTATTCTTATCACAAGAAATTACACCAGAGTCAGTTCATTCATGAGTCTTTACTGCATGCTATATGAAGGGATACTCTTACAGAGATTCCTCTTACATGAATACGTTTACATAGATACGCTTAGAAGAGTACGGTTACGTAGATGATATATGACGAGTTACTATTACATATTATATGTGTAGATACTGTTATATAGTTCTCCTTCTTATCTTTACCTTGTGATACAATCACATAATCGACGAGATAGATTGGACTTTATATCCTAGTACCAAATGATACTTTGTGGGACTAACCATTCCTATAGCCACTGTTAGCTATAGAGGATAATGACACATCTACGGATGTCTACGGTTGATACCATTACAGGTATAATTAAGGGACTAACTATTCCTAAACCTGGCTGTTAGCAACAGAGGTAAATGCACATCTCTGGACGTCTACGGTTGATCTGTTTACGGCGTGTTTCCACACCGTGTGTATCTTAGTACCAAAGGATACAACATAAGTTATTATATTATTACTTTTATAGTTTTATAATAATAGTTAAACAGGGACAAACCATCTTATTTTCAAGTGATGCGTACTTTCAAAATAGTCTGGTCTTGGTAAAAGACTACTTTCAAAACATTCGGGTCTTAGTAGAAGACTACTTTTATACTAGTAGGAAATATAGGATTTCCTAGGGTTTTCAAACGTTTACAATTACTTACAAACATTTTACAACTTTTTCCAAAAGTTTACAAGTCTTTACATCACAGTTTTTACAAATCAAAGACACATTAATACTTATGAATTCACCAGCTTTATTGCTGATAATCGCTTTCAAAATAACTTGTATTCTTAGGTCACAAATAGACAGGTACGACGACCAGGTTTTGTGAGGACGGAGAAATCAATACTCCTCTTTTATTTTGATTAGTTATCATGTTGTCTTATACTATGAAAGAACATAGTTGTAATCAAAATTATACTATTAATGCAATGGATGATGTTGTTGCTTGTTTACTACTTTACATTTGTTGTGATACATTACATGACGTCCTCCGCCCCAGAACGTTTCCGCCGTTCTCGGTTTTGGGGTGTGACAGATTGGTATCAGAGCATTGTTTATAGTGAATTGAGTATATCAACCCATAAAAGATATACTAACTATAAATACAATGGGATTAAAATACTCTGACCAAGAGTTTATACTTTTAAATAATAAAATATTTAATTAAGTATACGTGCTTGCATTCATACTAAAATCAGTGTCACTACGACAAGAACAAAAGTATTATGATTTTTGAATATCACAAGTAAGCTCGGGGATGTATAGTCAGTCTTGGGAGTGGCATAGCCTGATCAACTATGCTGGTCCGAGGAGTGATTATCATATGCCCAAGAATGGTTGTGATATGGCAATAAGTCTAAAAACTTACCAACATTACCACAATGAGAACATTATAACATAACCTAAGTCTAAAATACCATAGGGGTGTTTTGGGTTACCATAATTACTTACTTGAGAATTAAAAAGGATATTCATTTACCAAGTTGATAGTTGCTAAGTGGATGCACTAAGGCTATATGTAACTAGGATGTTATATATCACACCCCAAAACTGAGAACGGCGGAATCGTTCTGGGGCGGAGGACGTCATGTATTGTATCACAACAATGCAAAGTAGTAAATAAGCAACAACATCATCCATTACATTAATAGTATAATTTTAATTACATTTGAGTTCTTTCATAGTATAATTCTACAAAAATGAATATTAAAAAATGAAAGACGAGTCTTGATCGCTCCGTCTTCACAGAACCTGGTAGTCGTACCTGTCTATCCGTATCCTGGGAATACAAGTTATTTTGAAAGCGAGTATCAGCAATAATGCTGGTGAATTCATAAGTATTTATGTGACTTTGATTTGTAAGGCTGTAAAGAAAGACCTGTAAATGTTTGAAGGAAAGTTTGTACCAACGAATATGTTTGTAAGTAATTGTAAACGTTTGAAAATCCTAGAAAATCCCATATTTTCTACTAATATAAAATGTAGCCTTCTACCAAGACTCGACTGTTTTGAATGTTTGCTTCATAAATCCAATATTTTTTTATAAGTGGATGGTAGATTAAAAGTCCCAAAATGAACTACCATAATGGTTTTCATGTCTAAAATAGTAGATTTGTGTACAGTTATAATCGCTAAGGTATATGACAACCCCGTAAATCAACGTGTTTTTAATACTCCATGTGAGTTTTATAACCAAGCTAATGACCCAGACTGCCTGTAACAACGTTCTTCAGGCGTTGGAATGTTATGACATTTGTCACCCCAGACCTGTCGGTTTAACTGTAGCTAACAGTTTAGGTGCGGGATTGTCAATCCCTTATAGATCTATACACAAGTATCACGCTCCCCCTACAAGGGATTATGGTATATAATACAGGACTTAATAATGCATACTCGAAAGTACGTGAAATGTCTCACAAAACCTAGTATAAAACAGATTTACGTATGAAAATGTCCATTTGTTCTTGTATATGAAAATATCTTTTTGATATGGTACGTGTAGTATGTAAAATTTTATGTTTATCTAGTACACTATCTGATGTAATCGTATCTCTTGTAATTGTATGTCTTGAAATTTGTATTCCTTGTAATTATATATAATCGTATCTCTTTATAGTATGTAATGTATTAGTATAGAATTCTAAATAAACTGACTCTTGTGTGATTCCTTATATTGTGATTAGTAAGTAGTATATCCTAACTATACGTATTATAGTTACTAGTAGTGTATGTGTATAACTGAAATATGCCTTTGCCATCCAAAGGTACTGAATCAACTGATGGAAAACTTTTATGTTTATATCTGTATACATGATATATATATATATATATATATATATACACATACATATAACTACACATGCATAGGCGTGCATTTGACAATAAAAATATAAAAGAAGTTTTTGTATAACCTTTGAGAAGTTTAATAAATAAGAAATGATGACTTGATGTCAGTTTTATAAAACGATTTGAAAGTAGTTTGTTTGATAAGAACAATTTTAAGTATAAGAAGACCTTTGTTTGAAATACGATTCTAACAGCGTTTGAAAGGAAACATAAAGTATGTAAGACAGTTTGATAAAGAGTTTTTAACATGTAAAAATGTTTGTCGTAAACTATTATAGTTTTTCCAAAAGTTTGTTTCGTTTGTATAGTAAACCCTAGTGTGATGCTCACTTGTTATGTAATGTCTAACTTTTTGTGGTGACATAAATGAACACATATACTCAAAGTATAAATAAAGTTTTTGATTCGTATACGTATAACAACATATTTAATTTCAACAGATAAGATAATATCATGATATATTTTGCGTACGAAGGATTCCATATAGTGGTTATGAATCACATATGATTTACTTGATAAAAATGAGTATTTAGTGAAAACTTTGGGTTACACACGATAATAATTGTGTGTTTACTTGTATCCCCCCCCCCCTTAAAAGTGTATATAAAAAGTGTTGATAACACATTTAAAAATGTAGTTTATAGGGGTATGAACTCACCGAAGAAAGTGCATGATTTGAAGAAAACGAGATTTTCCCGGGCGGCACCTCGACCGGAAAGTGACGAGATTCTCGAGAATCTCGGGGCTTCGGACCTTCGTCGGGGCTTAGATATGAATCCGGGAAGTCAGGATGTTGTCGGCATGAAAAACGAGGTGAAATTGTGAGAGAAATGAAGGATTTCAGCAAAGGCAGTCGGCACCCTCGCAATCTATTTATAGGAGCTGGAGGTCCTCGGTACGCTGGGCGTACTTCGGACTTACGCGGGTCGTACCTCGTACGCTGGGCGTACTCCGAGGGTATGCTGGGCGTTCGCTTGCATCACTGTTGACCGCATCCTCGGGCTAAGTGTCTGGTCGACGTGGACGATCCGGAGCCTAGTATCCGAGTACGCTGGGCGTACGAGGGTACGCATGGCATAAATCGTTTCGGTGTGTGTGCCACGAACTTGTAAAATCCGTAACTTTCGCATACGGGCTCCGTTTTTGACGTCCTTTATATCCACGCGAAGGTGAGAAAATACTCTACAACTTTCATTTAGACTCCGTCAGCAAATTTTGACTTTATTTTTAATTATATTTTAATTAATAGGCTGGGACACGATAAGTTCGTTAAAAATCCATAACTTCTTTATCCGACGTCCGTTTTCGTTTGTCTTTTTATGATCGAAACACTATTGTCGAGACCTTAAACTCTCGTTTAAGTTGTGTCGGCTAAAAATCGCTCGATTTTTATTTTGAGTTTTTAGCTGTCTACCGCTGTTACGAAACTTAGAAAATTTGTAACTTCTTCATACGATGTCCGTTTTGGGTGTTCTTTTTATGCATGATCATGGTTTAACGAAATTTACGACTATCGTTTAGATACCTAAGGCTAAATGTTATTGTATTGAAACTTCGAGTTTTTCGCTTAATCGGTGTTGCCTTGTTTTGCCGAGAATCTTCGGTTGGTCATAACTTCTCCGTTATAACTCGGATTTTAGTGTTCTTTATACGTACGAAAACCTTGATACAATTCCTACCACTTTATTTAACCCAAATAATATTTTAGAAAAGTTATATTTTGGCCTAAATTTGACTGGTGTTACATTATATTGTCTCAAAATGTCAGGTTGTCACATTATAGACTTAGAATTGGTGAAAATTTTGCCTTACCCCTATTCCTTGTGAATTTGGAGTTAAGGTCACTTATTCGAAAGCCTATCATGTGTTGATTACATATGACTGGTATGCACTTTACAAATACCAATATAACTAATGAAGATTTTCTAATAATTATCTAGATAGTTTGTCTAATAATTATTTCCTTACCCCAATTCTCGCGTAGATAACATGGTTGGACTCCATCCCCACGACAACCCGTACCTTCCGAACAAAGGCAATGTTGACGGTTTGAAGAAGAACCCGAGGTTGAGAACCTACCCCCGGTAGCCCCATTTCTAAATCCTAACCCTCGTCCCGCTTTTCATGGCCCGACGCCTCCTTGGGTAGAATGCTTGGATACATGGAGCCAAGAGCAAGATCAACCTATGCCGTTTAATGGAGACCAAAGCTTCTACGACTTAAACGAAGGGAGCTCAGCAGACAATGTTCTACTAATCCTAATCCGTAGAGTTGCCCGAAATGAAATTCAGGGCAGGACGGCTCTCCAACGTATCTAAGATGTTAATACCAACGCACGAATGCATACCATTCGCACCAATCACATTGATCACAAGAGAGAGATCTGAGAGAAACCATCAGACCCTGCTGCAAGCACTAGCTGAAACCCAAGCCGAAGACATAGAGCTCCAAGTACGCCAGAGGGTGTACGAGAGATACCTGCTTGATATGGAACGTCAACTAACTAAACTAAGGGTTCACCATAGGGGTGACCGTCGCCAGTAGGAGATACCTTACTTCATTCTTTGTTTTAAAGAACCGTGTTCATGTCTATGTTTTGTGTAGTACTTTCTATGTGACTAGCTTGTACTGTAAGTACTTTTATTTAAGTCTTTATGCTGTCGAAGACTTTTCTACTCCGATTATGATGTAAGACCTACAACAAGGTCAATTTCCCCGAACCTATTAAATCTTAAACATCAATGATATCGACAGTCGGCTAACTTCCGTGTCAATCTTTGTTTAAATGCTTTCATCATGCTTTCATTGGAATATGGTAATTCAACTCCGGAATCATTTCCAAGTCTCTTTTAGTGGTTGGATCATGTTATTCACCAACCAATGATACCTTGGCTTGAACGGCAAACGTCTTAAGACCAGTCTACAAACATACTACTACTATGTACTAGGACTGCATCATAAGGATGTAGGTCAAACCATCATGAAAATTCTTCTAATCCTTACTAGGACTGCATCGTAGGGAGGTAGGTCAAACCTTCGAGAACATACTTCTATTCTTTACATGAACGATCGAACTACGTCTAGGTTCAACCATACTCGCTCACAAATTCATTTTCTTTCCGTGTAATAGAATCATGCCGCCGAAGAAAAACGATCAACCCATCAACCAAACACCAAGTCTTCAGATTGATGCAACTACCTTTCAAGCTGTAGTCTTGGCTGCCGTGTCAGCTGTTCTGACCCACCTTAACGCTAACAACGCGAATGTTTGCGGGATTGTTAACAATAATTCCAATCCAAGTAACAGTCAAGTACCTCAACGAGAAACAAACTACCACGACACCCCGAATCCCAAGACCAAGAATAACAAATGAAAGTTCTGGGCTAAGGCTAATGGCAAATCACCCCAAGGGGCGAGCAAGAGACAACAACCGGTGGCAACCTTCGTAGCCATGACTTATGTACCTCCTACTACCATCCCTTCTAGTATCCCAGTTATCCCTAACCTGGCTAGGCAATATGCTGGCAATCTCCCAAAGTGCAACAAATGCAACTATCACCATCATGGACCTTGTCGGAAAATGCAGTGCTTAAACTATAATAAAAAGGGACACACCGTCTGTTACTACAAAACTCGGATCCAACACATTACTTCAACCACAAATGTCGATATCACTCGAATATTCCATCTATGTGGCGTAATGGGACACTTCAAGAGGGATTGTCCAACAGAGGAGAACGATGGTGAATCCGGAGGAGTTTGAACTCATAATGGAAAGAGGCAACGAAGGACGCTACTATAGTATAGGTTCACTTCCAATCGTCAGTATTATGTATGTCTTTTTAAAACATGTTTAAAACTAGTGCAACTTGAGTCTAATCTTTTGCAAGATCCCGTCAGGTAAGGGACCCTCGTGGTGCATATACTTGCCCTTTTGTAGTATACTTTGTTTGCAGCAGTATTCCTGTAATTACTCTAAAGTACTGTAACTCTGTTAAAAAGTTGCACTGTTGTGTTTTGTCTGTAACACCTTTTATGATCGAATCTAGCGGCTTTATTTCCAGGTGATTCCGATTTTATCATACGATCAGAGTCTATTTGATCCTCACAATACCAGTTTCGTGTGTAAATCTCTTTCTCCGAAATCAGCTTTCTAAAGAAGCTATCACTTCAAAACTCCGAAGTACTCATGCGTGGAGTACCTCATGTTTGTTACCCTTTCCAAAGAAACCTCAGCAAACCTCCCCGAAGTACCACTCCTATAGTACGTCAAGTTCAATCCAAAGACCCACATTTTCAATCTAAATTATATACGACTCGTATACCCGAGAATGTGATTGAGGAACCTGGTATGGGTTCTACTATGAACTTTAGGACGGAGACTTCCCAAGACTGCGAGTGATCGTGCTTCCGTGAGAATAAACTTAGAAATACCTATCATTTTCCCTAATTCATGAGTAGTCATACTTTCTTTTAGATCTTCACGACATCTAATCCACCCCCAAGGTTTTGACATCATAATCAGTAGGAGTTGGTTAAGTCTACATCGAGCCGACATTCGGTGCTTTGATAAAGCAATTCATCTTAACCTCCCTATCAAAGAACCTTTTGTTATTAACGGAGACAAATCAAGTACGAATCTTCGCATCATTTCGTGTATTTAAGCTCAAAAGCGCTTAGGAAGGGAATATCACACATTCCTTACACACATCATCAATACGAGCCAAGAAGTGAAGGACATTCAGAACATCCCAAAAGTATGCGACTTCCCCAACACCTTTCCAAAAGAACTACCGGGATTACCACAACAACGTCAATTAGAATTCAGAATCGACTTAGTTACAGGGGCTACCACAGTAGCCAAATCACCTTATCGTCTAAATCCAACTAAGATACTAGAACTTCCCAGACAGCTTAACGAACTCCTCAGAAGACGATTCTTTAGGCCAAGTTTCTCACTTGGAGGAGCACCGGACTTGTTTGTAAACAAGAAAGAGCGTTCCAAACGTAAAGTAAGGCTGGGGCACCGCACCGATATTATCCCTCTCAAAGGGGATAGAAGATTTTGTGGTGAAAGGTGATGCATCCAACCAAGGGCTTGATTGCATTCTTATACAAGAAGAAAGGTCACTGCCTATACCTCAAGACAGCTTAAGACGCAAGAAGTTAACTATACAACACATGATCTTTAGTCAGGAGCAGTGGTAATTGCTCTGAAGATCTGGAGACACTACTTGTAGGGTACAAGGTGTACTATTTTCACAAACCACAAAAACATTCAACATACATTCGACCAAGAAGAGTTATCACACCAGTGAAGTCAAATGAAAGAAACAAAGTTGTATCCCGATAGTGGAAGGTTCGCTAGAATGCCAAGCGAGGACCTGAGTTCACCTGGGAACGCGAGCATCAAATGAACTCCTATCTGTAGCCAAGTTATCAATTCTGCATAAACTCTAATTTCGGGACGAAATTCCCTCTAACAGGGGGATGATGTGACAACCCGATATTTTGAGAAAATAAAATGTAACACCAGTCAAATTTAGGTCAAAATATAACTTTCCTAAAATCTTATTTGGGTTAAATAAAGTAATAGGAATTGTATCAAGGTTTTCGTACATATAAAGAACCCTTAAATCCGAGTTATAACGAAGAAGTTATAACCAACCGAAGATTCTCGGCAAAACCGACAACACCGATTAAACGAAAGACGCGAAGTTTCAATACAATAGTTTTTAGCCTTACGTATCTAAATGAAAGTTGCAGATAACATTAAACTGTAAATGTACATAAAAAGAACGTCCAAATCTGACTTCGTATGTGGAAGTTATGATTTTTATCAGTTACGGATATAGCAGTAGACAACTAAAAACTCGAAATAGAGATCGAGAGACTTTTTGCCGACACAAACTAAATGGGAATCAAAGGTCTCAACAATAGTAGCGCAACGGTAAAAAGTCGGACGAAAACGGACATCGGATGAAGAAGTTATGGATTTATGACGGAGTTTTCGTGTCCCGGCCTACTAAAAATAATATAAAGATAATATATCAATAATATACTAAAAATAAAGTTAAAATTAGCCAATGGATTCTAAACGAGAGTTGTAGAGCATAATCTCACCTATGCGTGCATATAAAGAACGTCGAAAACGGAGCTCGTACGTGAAAGTTATGGGTTTTACAATTTCGAGGCCCGAAATCTGAGGCTGTCAGGCTTGCCACGACGTGGCACAAGCTTGCTGCGACCCAGCAAGTGACTGAGGGCGTCCAATCAATGGAAGAGGATAAGTTTGACTCCCCACGACATGGCCATCCCTTGCCACGACGTGCACACCTCAAAAATGCCCCTATAAATAGATTTCAAGGGCTCCGAGTTCCATTGCTCAGTTCCCTTCTTTCTCGCGCCGAAACTCTGCGTTTAAGCCCCCGAGACCCCCCCAAAGCCCCGGTTTTCACCTTCAAGTCTCGAAGGAAGATTTTTTGTTCCCGAGATTCCCGAGTTTCCCAAGAATCCTGAGATTTCCCGCGTTTTCAACTCTTCCTATCGAAGTTCTGCTCGATTCTTCTCTCGACTACTTCAAATCAACCACTTCAATCAAGTGAGTTCATACCCCGATAATCTACACTTTCAAATGCGTTATAAATGTTTTCTTATACACTTTTCAGGGGGGGAATACAATGAAATACACGGTTATCCCCGTGTGAAAGACATAAATCTTTGTCATACTTTTTAGTTATGAAATCAATCACATGTGATTTCTAACTAACATACAATTGGACTTACTACACTTTTAGCCGTTTAACCAATCAGAGTACTTAAAATAGGTTTCTCAAACAGTTTTACATGTTAAAACACTTTTAGAATAAATGTTCCATCAGTCAGTTCAATTCTGACACTCTTGGGTAGCAAGGGTGTATAAACCTACTTGGACACTCATCAATTACATTCTAGTAAACTATTATAGGAATAGTTTAGGGGATACAAAACATTATTCTTACTACAAGAAATTACACCAGAGTCCGTTCATTCATGAGTCTTTACTACATGCTATATGAAGGGATTCTCTTACAGAGATTCTTCTTACATGAATATGTTTACATAGATACACTTAGATGAGTACGGTTACATAGATGATATATGATGAGTTACTATTACCTATTATATGTGTAGATATTATTATATAGTGCTCCTTCTTATCTTTACCTTGTGATACAATCACATAATTGATGAGATAGATTGGACTTTATATCCTAGTACCAAAGGATACTTTGTGGGACTAACCATTCCTATAGCCACTGTTAGCTACAGAGGATAATGACACATCTACGGATGTCTACGGTTGATACCATTGTAGGTATACTTAAGGGACTAACTATTCCTATACCCGGCTGTTAGCAACAGAGGTAAATGCACATCTCCGGATGTCTACGGTTCATCTGTTTACGGCGAGTTTCCACGCCGTGTGTATCTTAGTACCAAAGGATACAACATAATTTATTATATTATTACTTTTATAGTTTTATAATAATAGTTAAACAGGGAAAAACCGTCACATTTTCATGTGATGCGTACTTTCAAAACAGTCTGGTCTTGGTAAAAGACTACTTTCAAAACATTCGGGTTTTAGTAGAAGACTACTTTTATACTAGTAGGAAATATAGGATTTCCTAGGGTTTTCAAACGTTTAAAATTACTTACAAACATTTTACAACTTTATCCAAAAGTTTACAAGCCTTTACTTCATAGTTTTTACAAATCAAATACACATTAATACTTATGAATTCACCAGCTTTATTGCTGATACTCGCTTTCAAAATAACTTGTATTCTCAGGTCACAAATAGACATGTACGATGACTAGGTTTTGTGAAGACGGAGAATTCAAGACTCCTATTTTATTTTGATTAGTTATCATGTTGTCTTATACTATGAAAGAACACACTTGTAATCAAAATTATACTATTAATGCAATGGATGATATTGTTGCTTGTTTACTACTTTACATTTGTTGTGATACATTACATGACGTCCTCCGCCCCAGAACGTTTCCGCCGTTCTCGGTTTTGGAGTGTGACATATAGACATCAAGAAATCAACCAAGAAACACAAGAACAAGGTGTTTACGGTCAAAGGTGTTCTTCGACCTAAAACCCTAATTAGGGTGCCAAAGTGTGCCCTAGTCGCTCCTAAGCCTTGGAAACTTGCATAGACCCCTACTTAGCACCGTAAACTCCATTTAGGAGTGAAATGGTGCCCTAATCACTTCCATAGGCTTATACTTCAAGTGGAAATACTTCTAAGGGCTTGTAGAGCTTCAAAACAACAAGTGGTCAAAGAAACATGAGTTTACGGCCGTAAACTCATGGGTTTACGACCATAAACTCAATGAGTTATGGTCACAATACCGTAAACTCACAATGTCCTACAACACTTAGATGCAATCCTTAGGACTTATAACACTTATATAAGGTGTTTTATATGTCTTAGGATGTCTTAACTTTGTTAATTAGTTGTTTAAAGACTAATTGGATACATATATGTGTTATTATATGTTAACTAGGATCATTGAGTATGTACAAGTCTTCACTTGACACCTAGCATCCTACTTTATCCGTTCATCCAAACCACCAACTACAAGTGAGTTCATAACCCTAAATCAATCTTCTAAATGTTTTTAAATTTTTTAATGGGGGGAATACAAGTAGAAAACAGTATGTTATCGAATCAATCACATGTGATTTATCACTGTGTTTTCAACCAGCTGATTTGTCACAACTAGGATTTTTGATGCCTTGTAAACATTAAACAATGATAACAAATGTGAACCAACAATGTGAAAGCATGTAGGATGCTTATTCAATAACAACAGAATTTCAATCAAATACTTCATACAAGCACTGCAAATGGTCAACAAAGAATTAGAAACCCTAGAAATCTCGGTTTAAGTCCATTCTGGGTAGGATTTCCTTATTGTGCCCAACGGGCTAATAAGCTTCCAATTTGGCTATCTTTGGCTTAGAATGCTTAAATGGGATCTAATTGGACCCACTTCCATATATTTTAAATATTTTGGGCCATATTGGGCCTAGAATGAAATAAAATACCTAAGTGGACCTTATTGGGCCATAACTAACCAAATTTAGCACTAATAGGTCCTAAAAATCATAATTAAATTTATTTGGGCCAAAAATCACCTAACTTAACCAAAAAATGGGTTTAATCATTCAAAGCCCAAAAATCTCCTCTTTCCCTCTCCATTTTCGGCCCAAACCCACAAAGAAAGAAAGAGTTGACTTTGTGGGGCCAACTCATTTTTATTTAGTGGATTTCCATGCATTCTCTCATACTTCCATGCAACAATCCCATCACCCTTCTCTCTTCTTCTCCCTCTCTTCCTCTCGGCCGAACCCAAACAAACACACACACACTTCACTCAAAAATTCTCTCAAGAAACTCTCTCCATTTCTCTCCAAATTTTCGAGATCTAAGAGGATTTCAAGGAGTTTCTTCCAATAAAATCATCATTCAAGTTTAGTTGGTGCTTAAATCTATGATCTAACTCACTTTTTTTCATCAAAAATCACCTCTTAATCCATTCAAATTTATGATCTTGCATCTTAGAACCCACTAAGTTCGAGATGCATCCAAGAAACTTGCTAGGACCGAAAATAACACCAAACTTCTCCCAATCTTCTTCAAAACCAAAACCACAACTCAAGGTGAGCTTCATACCCCTTTCTTTTTGGTTTTTATGAGTTTTATGGGGGACAATACAAGAAAATGTGTAGATCAATGTGTATGTGTATGCTATGTGTGATTTGATGCATGTATGTGTGTGATTTCATGTGTTTTGTGCTGAACATGTTACCAAAAAGGGTGTAAACCCAAGACCTATGACATGAGAAAGGAAACAAACATAATGTAAGCTATTTTACACTAAACAAGTTAAGAATAATAGCTTATAAGGTCATGATGAACATATTCTAACATAAAACCCATTTTTGGGCTTAAATTGTCAAAAATACAAAACTTGGGATACAAATCGACAAGTCACGGTTTCCTGAAGGTAAAAAGGGTCAAAACAGTTTTTATAATCATTTTTCTGAACATTAGAATCTTCAAGGGACTTAAAATGTAAATTTTTAGCTTAATGGGCTAATTTTGGGCTTTTCGGCCCAATAAGCATCAAAATGCGAAAAATGATAAATTTAAGGGGCTGAAATGAAACTTTCTGTAAAAGAGGAGGTAATTAGCATGACAAAATCATTTTATGAGTCAAAAATGCTTTTCACTGTCAAAAAGGACCGAAAATGTAAAGTTTTTAGATTTTGGGCCAAAAATGTACAAGTTGTGAAAAATGGGGCTCTAACCGAGAAACACTATTCTGGAAGGGTGAAGCTGTCAACAAAAAGAATTTTGGGTTAAAATTGTGTTTTCATCAAATAAATAATACAAAAGTGTCAAGAAAAGGTTTAAGGACTAAAAATGAAATTCTTTTATATAAAAGGACCAAAAGTGTTATTTTTATAAAAGAAGGGTACTGAAAAGGGTCAAATTCCACTTTTAAACAAATTAATTCATTAATACAAAATACAAAATCCACAATTACCGACAAAACGGAAAACAAATACACTTTCAATAACAAATATCGTTGCAAACGAAGTGATTCGGTCTCGAATCAATACAAAACAACAAGCGTTGAACCAAACCATCTAAATAAATACGCGATAACTACGATGAGCAAACATACAAACTTTGGGCTTGGAAGTTTCAAATCATGCATGTTGGGCCTTGCTAGACCATTAACATGTTCTTTGGGCCGAAAGGGAATATGCTTATGTGCTATTGGGCCTCCTATGACCCGATTTCATGTAAAAGGACTTTCAATGGATCTGATGTGCTATTGGGCCCTAGTGGCCCATTAATATTGCTAGTGAGGTCAAGAAATCAAATGCGAGTTGGGCCAACGTGCCTTTCGCATTACCGACAACCTAAATAACTCACGGAATATAACGGGACTTCGTACTCCCTTTTTCCTCGTTTGTTAGGCTTATGAGTAATCAAGGTAAACAGATTCAGGACTAAATCAAAAGTAATCATGGTTGTTGGATTAAGTGAGTAGTAACGGGTGACATCTTTAACGATTGTTCGAAACCTATAGTTATAAACTAGTCATTTTCAAATGCATGATTATAACGACTCACAAACCCTAACTAATCCAAAGACACCCGAGTAGTCAAAAATCATTCGTCGTGATGGTATAACAAATTGAGAATTTACTGTGTTTTATGTAATGGGAAAACATCGAGTTTTCCTGGGAAGTTCAACATTTTCACTTGCGCGATCATTACAGAAGTTCAACAATTATACATATTTTGAAAATCAACAAGCATATATTTACAGATCTTCAAACTTTTTTTTTAAAAACATTGATCTTTCAGAAAATATCGGATTTTCTGGGTTCTACAAACCACACCAAATCATTTTATCACTACATTGCTTATGAACTCATCAACATTTCATATGTTGATGTTTTTCAAAATTAACTTGTATTCTCAGGTAATAGGTAAACCGAAGAATAAGTACCGAGTAATGTCTGGATGTTTTGCTTATGATATCTATCAGACGATTATGTTATGAAATTGTAATGTTTAAAACAAAGTATTGGATGTAAACAATATCAGTTGTACTATTTTAATGCAAGGTGATGATTTTATGTTATGATTCATGTATATTCATTGCGATGGTTTTCAATTTAAGTCACAAGAGTCCTCAGACGTTTCCGCCGTCTGGTTCGGCGGTGTGACAGATTGGTATCAGAGCTTTGTTTATAGTGAACTAGCATATCTAACCATACATTGATATGCAACTATAAACCAAAAAGAGGGACTAACAAAATTCTGAACAAAACAAGTAAAACACAACAATAAAACATCCTTGTTTGTGTGAATTAGGAAAAAGAACATAATACCGAATCAAACAAGATAATGCTAGCATCTCGGTTAAGCCAGGACTGTTCATAGTCATATCTGTTGGGTTTTAGCCAAAAGACATCCTATGTGCTCATGCAAACCCTAAAGTTTGGATCTAGGTTTCTCTATTGTACATGCTTTTAATCCAAGACTTAAAACCCTAGATCTAATCAATATAACATATGAATAAGAGTTTAGATCATACCTTGATTGTTATATAGTAATAACAATCTCAATTGCTTCTTGTATTGACTTTAGAAAGCTTAGAGTCACAAATGTCATTTCTCTAATGGCTCACAAACACCAAGAGCAAGAGGATCAAGAAGAGAAGAGAAGGAGACAACCAAAAGTCGTCCAAAACCCTAAAGAATTACTTGCCCATGTTTTTGGTGCTCTAGAGATCTTTAAATAGTGAAGCTATTAGGGTTATCAAACAAGGAAACCCTAATTGGGATGCTTAAACCCTATGCAACCCATGGACTCCTTCCTTAAAGGCCTTTGGACGATTTCTAATGGGTTTCCGCACAGAATTCGTCCACCCCTTTAATATGGAGTCTATTAGCCCAATATTCAACTATCACACAATTGACAGTTCTAGTCCCTTAAGTTTAATTAATGTCTTTTAGCCACAAACTTAATTCTTATCAATTCTTGACTAATATTAATTAAACAATATGATTTCTCCCTTAATATATTATTCTCATAATGTATTAATAAATCATAATTAATCCTTTCTCTCCATAATTCATCCTATCAAGTTGCTTTGGTGAAGGCAACCCAAAAGGACCATGCACCATCGGGTCAAGTACATACCAAAATAGTTATGGACTTAGACACTAATCCAACAGTCTCCCACTTGAATAAGTCTAATAACTATTATGCGTATGACTTTAGATCCTGATCTGCAATCATAGCTTTCCAAGGCTGTTGTCAAATCTGATCTTATCAGATGCGCGTGTCCTTTAGATAAGGGATCATATATTCCTCCATTCTAGATATCGTATAGACTGAGACATGGATCTAAATCATTCTCTCTGTCTATGTGTTGTTTCCCGAATTCAGATTTATGACAACTGACAACAGACTACAATTGAACACATCAATTTAGTCCCGGCTTGGCCAAGCGCTTAGGTGCCATCACTAAATCATCGAGGGGCCCACAAATATCACTTTTATCCTACTTTGGATAAAAGGAACGGATAAAATTTGACTCAATGCTCGCTTGCACTCACTCACCAAATCACACACAACAATATGTTTTATAACACAAAGTTACTGGTGCATTTACATATTATCAATGTGTAACCGACTCGCAAGATACAACTCACACATCTCGATTTCAAGAATATAAGATGTTATCGTCTCACCTATCACTCGTGATGAAATCCATGAAGTGATCCAAGTGAGCGTGGGTTTAATCCAATGCTCAATTCATATTCATAAGCACTCATGAACGTTGCAGCAAAGAATTGCTTATGTCTAATACTTTAGACAATCCACACACCAATTCACGACAATCTTCATTCATACCTACTTCCAACATATGAACGACTGTAGCCTGTTTGAATAATTTGACTGTTCTTAACCAATTAAATTATTCAGGAAGTCACAACATGCAAAGTGAAACACAAGAATAATACTAATCCCATATGGTCTCAAACCTTTGAGTATAAATAAAACACCTTTTATTTATCACCATATCGATTACTCATTATTTGTTGTTTCGGATAGTCAACTTCTTACTTGAATTATTACCACACTTGTCCCATGCTCTTAGCATGCACACAATGTTAAACTATGGTTCTTACTTTGTGAAATAGATCATATTTCCAATTATACTCATTTCACAACTTCCAATTCTTATCACACGTGTAAGAATATCAAATTCTTGCCACTTATAGAATATGTTAGATTCTAACATTTTATGTAATGATCCTTTCGTAATATCACTGCACTAAAGTCACGAGGACTATTGCCAATGAAATTAAAAAGTCCTCTATCGGAGATTGTTACAAGACAATTCCATAGATGTGATGTCTCTCACTCAAAGTACATTCCTTTGAACATCCTTTTGCATAAAATTTCTAATCTAGACATACATTCTCAATATCCAACTCCCAATATGGAAACCTTTCCATACTTACCATATGACAACTCATTCTTAATAGAATTTTATCTATTCATAACAATGTCGATATGCTCCATCCAATATCATACTTCCAACTACTAACAAGCGACCACTCCTCGGCGAACTTTGGATTGTCCTTTGATAGTTGTTTAATTATCTTAGTCAAAACCAATTCTAGTCCTTTTTCCCTCTAAATGCACTAGACATTTGGAAAATTTTAGAATGGTCAAATATTATAGCATTTGCAATCGATCCTATACCCGAAGCGTATTGGACACGATGCATAATGTCTTACATGAATATTTAATACTTTATCATCTTCTGCCATAATATTTTATGTGTTACGTTCTTATAATTCGAATTATGAAGAGGGATGCCATAATCATAATCGAAATTTAAGAACGCACTATGTATCCTTTGACTAAATTTATTAAAATTTCTCAATCTAAGCTTTAGATGTTGAAACGAAGTACAATATTCTCTCCCTTAATTATAGCAAAACAACTTTACACCCTTACTACTTTGCAAAGTATAACTCTTGTTTTCTATAATTAATATTGCTAACTTGCAATACTTGCTTTTATAATCATACATGCATAACATTTATGTTCCCACTATCATGATGATTATTATCAAATAAGCATAACACTTATGCTCTCACTAGCTTTGACATGTATTTAGAAAACAGCTTATCTTATAGAAAAACAATACCTATTGAATTTCTTAAGTTCATATTTCTAATACTTAATGCTTTGATAATCCTTTATCAAGGTTTCTTAATCTCATACACCTTTATCCAAGATAGCTCATATGTCACTTAAACAATTAAGACTAATTGCCAAATCTCACAATTCGAATCATGGATAGGGATACCGTAACCATAATCAAATTTGAGAATGCAATTTTACAATTGCTATCTTCTTAAAATCTCTCTTAGTGAAAGCATTTTTTCACAGTCATTTTCATGAAGGAGAAAATCTTATGACACTTAGATTTTAATGGTGTATGTATTCCTATCCATGTAAATTTTTAAAAAACAAAGTTTACAATAAATTCAAACTCATATGGACCGAACTTTCTTAATCTTGATTTCTTGCCTTATGGTAACACGGCTTCCCACCATGTCTTCCAAGTAGTTAAGCAGCTCACCCTTTCTTATCAATGTACTTTTCATTGATTAAGGTTCTTTCCCTTTTATGCGTTCAAATGAGAACTCATAGGGCTCACATGCATAATTAACTTAATTGGAACGACATAGAAACAAGATAGTGTCAACACGATAGGTTGTAAACCTCAAGTCGTGTGCTATTGATGTTCAATAAGGTTTATTCTTGATTAGTTCTTGAAACTTTTCAAGACCATTAAGACTCCCACTGACTCCTTGACATATAAGATTCTCTTGTCAATAAACATTTCTTGACAAACGAATATTCAAGAGTTAGTGTAGCTTTTATCAAGACAAAACACTTCATAAAATTGGTCCTAGTTGGTCTTTGTCTTATCCAAGACATCACAACTTACCAATTCCAAATGTGCAATAATAAGAAAACCTTTTTCCAAATTCTACATTTGATGAATGTTATAAACCTTCTTAAGATTTGTCACTCAATCTCACAATCTTAACTCTAAGACTTGTTTTGGAACGAAGTATGATTGACTTCTTGATTTAACCATTTCTTCATTTCTTAATTCCTCTACTTAGACATACAATTGTACTAAGATTTACTTAGAGGATCAATTGAGATATGGTTCTTAATCATTAAGACTTATCATAATAAAAGGTACTCTCCCTTCTTCTTAGAATAGAGAAACTTTTATCTTTCTGCCTACTTGATTCTTCTTATTCGTTCTGCTATTGATTTAAACCTTTTCAATTAATTCAGAACTACACTTAATCTTATAAGTATAATTATATTTACTAAACCTTTAGTAAATCATGACGAATATCTTTGTTACTCTTGCGGTGGACTTGATCAACACACAACTTTGTGTACTCGATCTCCTAGTCTTTCACTTGACACTTTGTCAACGACTTAGTCTTATTTCCAAATATGAAATTTCTCATTCATCGTGCAACCAAGTTGCATGATTCCAAGTTTCTGTCCAATTGAAACTTGGTCGATGAGAAACTTTCCCTATTTGTTAAATTCTTGACCTTTCCACAATTAAGAATCACATCCATTCATTGTAGAAATATGCAAACATCAATTTTTCATAACGAATTCATTGCAAGGAAATTAATAAATAAATGAGTCAAACCAAAATTTATTTTATTCATAAAAGCAACGGAAAACATTTGTCCTTACAATGCAAAATCAACTGAAAAACTATGTAATCAAATATTCCTAACAACTCTATCATAACTTTATAAGCTCAAATCTAATCTTTTGAATCCATGCGATCGAGATCCATTTCTTCGTGATTAGACTCATATTGCTCTTTCATCAAGCTTCCTCTCTTTTCACTGATCCTGCAAAACATTCAAATGCAATCTTATCACATTATGTATTAAGAATCAATGAATAGGAACTTAATGGAGTTAGATAGTGGATTTTACCTGAAGCACATCCATGCTCTTTGACTCTCCCATCTTCTGGACTCTTCAGGCTCTTCGGGCAGACTTGTATCCAACGCCCTTTCTATTGGCACCAAACGCAGGTCGGTTCTCCTAGAACGTCCTCGGAAGCATGGTTGGTTAACTTTCCCAACAAAAACGCTCCATTGCGTTGCCAAATCATTTCTGATTCAGCAACAATGAGCATGTAAGTTAGGTCAATGAGGTTTTCGTCATGATCCATCACATAATACTTTCTTTTGAACTCATTATATGATTCGGGAAGTGACTGCAGAACCCAGTTCACAGCCAACTTATTCGGGAATGACGCACCCAACATTATCAACCTATCAATGTGTGATTTCATTCCTAGAACGTGGGCACACACGAGTTTACCATCTTCATGTTTCATTTCCAATAGGGCTTTAGTGACATCGAACCTTTCAATTCTTCGATCTTCTGGGTTATGGAGAACAACGGGAGGAGGAGGAGGAAGTGAAGCATGATTTCTTGTTCCTCGATCGAATCGTGGAATATCATCTTCATGTGGAATGCTTGTTCCACGGGATTTGGGAAGACCATAGTTGTCGAACTTTGACATCTACAAAATGGGAGAAAACAAATTCAAGTTAGTTGATCGATTGAGTCCTTAATAAATCACCCAAATGAGATATTAAGGATAGGACACAACACAATATTCCACAACTCGGGATAGGGATGTCGTAACCCAAATTGCAGAACATTTGAAGGTAAGTGAATGACGATTCACTAATTTTCCACCATGAAAAACGAAAAACATATTAAGTTTTAAATGTATTGAAAACTCCTAGATCCTATGAGATTCATTGAACCTTTTCAATGGCATGTTTAAATCTCGATATGCCCCTCTAGTTCGTGACTGGAATGCCGAGGATCACAAAACGGGTGTGAATAACCATGCAAACTTACATGGTGTGAATAACCATGCAAACTAAGATTGGGAATTTTATGAAAACATTTAGTTACTTTTATACTTCATTATACTTATAATGGAAGGTTTATGTCCTATCCTACCCGTTCGGCTAACGACCCTCCGCTAGTCAAGAGTGCGGTGGCTAAGAGTGGATACCGATTCAATCGCCATTTTATAGGCAGTTTCCTTAAACAACCTATATAGACCAGCTTCGTGAATGAAGCCCACTAACGGTAAGACTGACTTTTACTCATACATATATATAATGTTAGACTTTTAATATATATAGTATAGGGTGTATTTCACACTTTTAAAATACTAGGTGTTCTAATTTAATAAATTACACTTTTAATTTAATGAAATTTGAACCTAAACTTCATGGATTTATTAAATCTCCTTTAATTATACACCTTAATTAATTAATAAAACCATAAGGGTGTGATTTGAACTTTTCAAAACAATACTAGGGTTTTAGAATTTAATATTTCTAAATTAAACTTTTTAATAAACTCTTAAATTCCAAAACATGAGGGCAAGTTTTGAAACTATTCAAAACATTGGGGTTTTAACTATTTAAATTTCAAAAACAAAACTTTTGAGTTCAAATTTAAACTATAAAACCTAAAGGGGAAAAATTGAAACTTTTCATAACACAAGGATCAAATAAAAAATGATATAAATTAAACAATTAATTTCATCATTTATCTATATTTGACCTAATTTCAATTTCTTGCAAAATAAGTTACCCAATTAATACAAATAATCAAACTTTATCATATAAGGAAGTAATTATCTAATCAGTTGGTAAATATCTTTTGTTTAATCAAGGATATATCCGAAATATGATTAAAATTCAAATTTTAATGATCCATAACAGTTAAGGCAAGTATCCATGACCAAAACAGCAAGAAATCCCGAACATGCCTCATTCTGACGCTCAAACTCGCCAAGTACCACACTGTACTCGCCGAGTTGAGGCCTACTCGCCGAGTACACTATGGAAGTCGCCGAGTTCATCAGGCAGGGAGGCCAAAATTCGATTTTGCAACTTGAACAAACACATAAGGCATCAATACAATCGAAACCAATCAAGGCTCTGATACCACTGTTGGGTTTTAGCCAAAAGACATCCTATGTGCTCATGCAAACCCTAAAGCTTGGATCTAGGTTTCTCTATTGTACATGCTTTTAATCCAAGACTTAAAACCTTAGATCTAATCAATATAACATATGAATAAGAGTTTAGATCATAGCTTGATTGTTATATAGTAATAACAATCTCAATTCCTTCTTGTATTGACTTTAGAAAGCTTAGAGTCACAAATGTCACTCCTCTAATGGCTCACAAACACCAAGAGCAAGAGGATGAAGAAGAGAAGAGAAGGAGACACCCAAATGCCTTCCAAAACCCTAAGGAATTACTTGCCCACGTTTTTGGTGCTCTAGGGATCTTTAAATAGTGAAGCTATTAGGGTTATCAAACAAGGACACCCTAATTGGAATGCTTAAGCCCTAAGCAACCCATGGACTCCTTCCTTAATGGCCTTTGGATGATTTCTAATGGGTTTCCCCATAGAATTCGTCCACCCCTTTAGTATGGAATCTATTAGACCAGTATTCAACTATCACACAATTGACAGTTCTAGTCCCTTTGGTTTAATTAGTGTCTTTTAGTCACAAACTTAATTCTTATTAATTCTTGACTAATATTAATTAAACAATATGATTTCTCCCTTAATATATTATTCTCATAATATATTAATAAATCATAATTAATCCTTTCTCTCCATAATTCATCTTATCAAGTTGCTTTGGTGAAGGCAACCCAAAAGGACCATGCACCATCGGGTCAAAGTACATACCAAAATATTTATGGACTTAGACACTAATCCAGTAGTATCAAGGAGTGGATGTAGCCTGATCAACTACATTCAACTATATTTCCTCCAAGGTACAACTATTACATGTCCCGAGGAAATTGTGATGGCTTGGGAACCTTAAAACATACCCCTTTATCACGAAGAAGAGAACATCATCTCAATCTATACAATAATTGTAGCGTCCTAGGAGTAATGATTGTTTATTCGTATACCTCCTCTCAGTCGCTATGGAAGGGGAGCAGCAGGGCATTCAGTTTCATCAGGTCTTAGTGGCTCACGGGATGATTGAAGATGAGCCTGAAGGAGATCAAGAGGGAGCACACGACGTTGCGCCTAATGAGTACACGGACACTGACTACGAGTTCAATGAGGCCGATGATGAAATGGAGGAAAGACATGTCTCAAGTGAGGACTTCGCCACATCACATGTCAGCGAGGCACAACAGGACCACCCCACTCCATCAGTGAATCTCGCAAGGGAGAATCGCTCCCCCGAAGCTGAGATTGCCACCCTGCGGCAACAACTATTCGCCATGGAAGCATGTGCAGTACGAGCTGAGCATGAGAGGGATGAGGTCATTAGAGAAATGACCGAGATGGCTCAGTTGTTGGCGGAGCACTTCGGCATATGATCTCGCTACTGACATAGGGCGTTCCATAGAGTGTTAGGAATAGATTTATCTTACCGATACTATGATCTATGCTATGTACCATCGACTCTATGTTTAAGTGATTACACTACTCATAGAGCTGTTATGCTGCTGAACTTATACCGTTTATGTATGCTCTTTCGAGCAAAATTTTCATGTATCAAAGTGTAGATAATATTAATGAGAAATTTTATATGTTTACTGTGATCTTTTAATTTGCTATGTGTTACATATCCATGATTGTGTACTAATTTATGAAATTACTTAAGTTTGTGCCACACACCTAGTTTATAGGATCACAATCTCACAAAAAGCACAGACACTCGACATCTCTCCGTTCCATGGCAGATAGATGCCTCGACGACCAACCCACAGAAACCCTGAGCCAAACCCACCCGAGTTCAACCCTGTTGCTTTTCAGGCAGCGGTATCTGCTGCAGTCACCGCAGCTATGGCACAAATTCACCAAGGGAACAATAGAGGAGTCAACGGACAAGGGGTTGGAAGTTCGAACAACTGGGAAAATCAAGGACCTACCAAGACATGCTCCTACAAAGACTTCACCAACGCCAAACCACAAACCTTTAACGGCACTGGAGGAATGATCACCCTGAAACGATGGATTGAGAAGGTGGAATCGGTGTTCGAGATATGTGAATGCCCTGAGGAGAAGAAGGTGAAGTTTGCCGCATGCACTTTCGTTGACCAAGCGCTCACTTGGTGGAACGGACACGTGGAAGCCATGACACACCCCATAGCCAATTCCATGCCATGGGCAAAGATGAAAGAAATGCTGATGGTCGAGTACTGCCCTCATGGCGAAATTCAGAAAATGGAACAAGAGCTGTGGAATCTCACCATCCGAAACGCTGGTATAGATGCATAGATATTGTAACAATTGGTAAAAATAGGAACGATCGTACGATGCTATCTTTTGATTATTAAGCAATATGAGTATTTTATTAAGAATGGTTGAAGGAATTTAACCTCTTTTATTTAAATAAGTTATTGTGAAATATAAAACAAGTAACTATTGATAAATTTCGTTATGATGTATGACTACGAACCATCACCGGTTTGTGAAATTAGCATATAACATCATTTAAACGCAACAAACTTAATTTTTGTATCAACATGTCTCTAGTTGATAAGTAAGTTAGGTTCTATGTAAAACGTTTGCTTAATAGATGTGAAGGATCTAAATTTGACAAATATACGAACCAAAGTGACAAAACGTGTTTAACGATATGGTTAACCGGTTAAATGTCATGAAATTATACATTGCTCAATAAATTTTATATTTAAATAAATTAAAATATAAAATGAATTATTATAAGGTATAATTAAAATGTATTTAAGTGTTTTTGAATAAAAACAATAAAACATAAACATTAAAGTTCAAATACACAAAAACTATATTGTTATTTTATACTAAGTATACATGTATGTATTTGTATATATGTATTATTATCTAGTGAATGAATAGTTATGGGTCATGAATTAAAGTGATTTCATGTAAGGAATATGATTTCTAAATCAATTAAGATAAGAGAATTGGTGGAGATATGTGCCAACTTAACTAATAAGTGCTTAATCACTTAAGACATTTTACTAAGAATGCTTCTTAATCCCTCTTCTAATTTTCGAGATTAAGACCATCCCTCTCCTTAACTAGAACTCCTAACTAACTAAATAACTAGTAGTTAGTTAGTTAACTAACTCTATCTCTAAACAACCACCCAAGCAAGTGGCTAGACAAGATCACATCACTTAAACTCACATCCCATCACAAGCTAGTCTAGGTTTTGTCCCCTTATCCTCTTCCACTCTTTTCTCCTTCATAATCACGAAATTTCATCTTCATTTTACCCTCATTTGACCAGCAAATATTCCAGGGAATTACTCTCAACCTTCATCTCATTTTCAAGCACAAGAACTTCCTTCCAAAGCCATCAAAACCATGAACTAAAGGGCTGCTGTCCCTTTTGTGTTTCAGCCACCATTTCACCCATCTACACCTTCCTTTTGCTTGATATTTTTACCACCAAATACCCCTAGAAGTTACTTGTTTTGATACTCAAAATTATTGATTCAAAACAGTGAGTAAACTACCCTTTTTCTTGCTCTTTTGCTGTGAAATTTCGTGACAGCAACATAGCCAAAAGAGTGGCTGTTTTGGAGCATCAAACCAACAACCAAAAGTTCATCTTCAACCTTCCATTCTTCAAGTATTCACATAAGGTGAGTTCGTACCCCTACATTTTCATGTTTTCTTCAAGTTTTAAGGGGGGGAATACAAGTTAGAACACTAAACATAACTCAAATTTAAATGACAGCTTTCTACAGAAAAGTTGAGTCCTGTTCACGGACTGTTTTGACCATCTTAAACATAATATCTTTCAAAACTGTACAATATGCAAATAGTTAAAGTTTATACCTTTCTAAGGACTACTCGCACGCGTTCATACGATTTTTCTACAATTTATGGCGATTTTTATAAAACTGTCTGTCATTTCAGAAGTGATTTCGGACCAGTCTGTGAAGATGTTCATTTTCACACTAGTTTGAGACCACTAAAAATCATAATAAAAATTAGTAACAAATTAGACTCATTTTATAAACTTTCAGAGGTGACGGATTCAGTTTTTGATGTACGATGATTTTTCTATGAGTTTTCTAAAAACAGGGACAGTAAAGGGTAAAACTGTCAAAAGTGGTTTATAGATTTATTAACACCTTCTAACATTTTTGAGCAATGTTTATACATCAAGGAAGTTAAAACACAATCATTTAAATATGTTTAATTACCATTTTTACAAAAGTGATAAGTACAAAAAGGTCTTTAGTATCAAACCTACGGATTATTTCATGCAAAGTTTCTAATAAAAACGTAAGAATACGAACAACAATTACGAAACATACCAAATCATCTTTTAAAATTTATACATATATATAACCATATACATATATATGTTTTGTTTACAAACTTGTCTTCTACATCAAAAATTACACTTTTCATAACAAGTGAACATTTTACTAGGGATTACTATGCATAGGAGACACATTTTTAGAAAACTATAATAGGTATAGTTTTACGAGAGCATTACAAACTTTTACATACTAGAAACACTATTTCAAGAAGTTTACTTTCATATACAAGAACAAACGAACATTTACATACGTAAATCTGTTTTATACTAAGTTTTGTGAGACATCAACTTCACGTACGTTCGAGTACGCATTTCAAGTCCTATATTATATACCAGAATGCCTTGGAGGGGGAGCATGGTGTTTGTGTATAGATCTATACGGGCTTGACAACCCACGCCCTGACTGTTAGCTACAGTCCACCGTTTGGGGTGACAAACATCAGAACATTCCAACGCCTGAAGAACGTTGTGTATAGGCATTTCTAGTCAATAGCATGGTTATAAAACTCACATGGAGTATTGAAAACACATTGATTTATGGGTTTTTTCAGATGTATTGGAAATTTTATACTTACATACATTTTCTAGAAACAAACATTGGTCTTGAGAGAAGGCTACATTTATACTAGTAGAAAATATAGGATTTTCTAGAAGCAAACAAACAAGAACAAAACATTTCATTTCATACAAACATTGTCATTTAATACTTATGAAACTCACCAGCTTAAATGCTGATCTACTCTTTCAAAATTACTTGTATGTCCCAGGGATTTAGTAATTTTAGGTACTAATATGCTTTTGAAGAAGGGATGCTGCGGCGCCAGTTTAATCTCATATTTTGACATCATATTGTAATTGGTTTTGAACATGTAACTTTTGACAAATGTAAACTTTCAATTATATGGTTGTATTGCTTTCTTTACTATGTATTCATTTGTTACGTTACCACATGAGGTCATCCGCCCCCGAACGTTTCCGCCGTTCAGGTTTGGGGGTGTGATAGATATCAAGGTTTAGCGAACTGTCTCTGTTATGCCCTGGCATGATAACCTCAGAAGGAAAGAAGATCGAGCGATTCATCTGGGGACTAACCTCCCCGATCCAAGGAAACATGATAGCTGCAAATCCTAAAACTTTCGACAGTGCCAAGAGAGTGGCCAAGATGTTGTATGAGCACAACAACAAGAAGGGTGAGAAGCTAGTGGAGACAGAAGGTAAGAAGGAAAATGACAACAAAAGGGAAAGAACAACAAGAGGAAGGGACGTCAAGGATCCGAATCATCCAAGAAGCAGCAAACAGTGGCAGTTAATGCTGCAACCACACAAATTCCACCCACACCACATGCTCTAGCCTCAGCTGCTCCAAGTGCTCCTAGGCCTTATTCCGGTAATCTTCCTAGGTGCAATAAGTGCGGTCTCAATCATAATGGAGAATAAAGGGAGATGTAGTGCACCAGTTGCAATCGAAAGGGGCACACGTAAAAGTATTGCAGGACCTACCCTCCTCAAAACCAACAACAAGGAAACAACAACAACAACACCGACAATGACGACAACAATACAGGACCAAGCCACACCTGCTATGGATGTGGAAGGACTAGGCAATTCCGTCGAAACTGCCCCAATAACAAAAATCCTTGAAATGGAGGAACAGGAAGAGTGCTGACCATGGGTCAGGGAGAAGCGGTTCAGGATCCCGCTATCGTTACCGGTACGTTCCTCCTAAACCACATGTATGCATGCATCCTATTTGATACCGGAGCAGAACGAAGTTTTGTGAGCAATAAGTTTAAGCATTTGTTAAAACAACAACCCCCAGAGGCTCAATGAAACCTTTAAGATGGAAATGGCCAATGGGAAAACCGAATCCACTGGGGAAATCTATATCGGATGTGATGGGTTTTGAGCATTCTAACACTTCCTAAGTGTACATGCAACCCTAATAACCTTGGATCTATGTTTGTCTAATTATCATGCAAAGTTGAATTCCAAGGTTATATTCCTATCTAGCATACATGGGGAACAATTTTAACTTGAATCATAGATAGAATAACTTACCTTGTTGTTGCTTGTGTTCCTTGAAACCTTGTGAGCCTAGCACCCCAAGTGTGATGCCTCAAATGCTTCACACAACACCAAATGCTCTTGGAAAGACTCTTGAGATAACACACTTCTCAAAAAATCGGCCAAGCCCTCTTGTTTCCTTAGTAGTGCCGATTTTTGGTGGAGAATATGCTTCTTATATAGTGTTGACACATCTAGGGTTACACCATGTAAACCCTAATGTGTCATGACTCTTCATTTCCATGACCCATGGGTTTGTAACTCCCATGGAGCATCCATGGAGCATCCTATGGGTAGAACCCAACTTGATAATCCATGGAGCCTCTTAGCCCACTATACAAGATATGGATGATTTACACAATCAACCCATATATTTAATTAGTTATCCTTTGATCACTTAATTAATTCCAAATTAATTCTTTGATCAACTAATCAAATAATATTATTAATATATTAGAACTTATAATATATTAATAATCTCCACGTGTTATTTCTCTCATTTAGTCTATCCAATTGCATGGTGCCATGCAACCCAAATGGACCATGCCGGGTCGGGTCAAGTACAAGCCCGAAATAGTTATGGACTTAGACACCTTATCCAACAGTCTCCCACTTGGATAAGTCTAATAACTATATCTCTAGTACTTCAGGAACCGACCGGCAATCGTAGCTCTTTACAAGGTTTCTTGAAACTTGAGAAGATGATGGTACGCCATTTAAGATAAGTGATCATATAATCCTCCGTTCTAGATATCAGCCGGACAAATACATGGAACATAGTCTTGCTTATTGTCCAGCATTTGTTTCCCGATTTCCGATTTGTTTGACATAGAACTCAATTGAACACATCAACTTAGTTCTGACCGGGCCCGGTACATGGGTCAAAACAAAATCATCGAGGGGCCCAGATATCAGCTTCTAATCCAAGAAGGAACAGATAAACTTCGACTCATATGTTTGTTCTACCACTCATTGAATTACACACAAAAGTACGTTTTATAACATCGAGTTACCAATGCGGTTTCGTACAGTCAATGCATAACCAACTTGTAAGTAACAAATCATATCTCTAGGTTTGAAGACTTATATGATATTACCGTCTCACGATCACTCGAGATAGAATTCCATGAAGTGATTCCAGTGAGCGTGGGTTGAGTCCAATGCTCAGAACTTATGAGCACTCATGATTGTTGTAGCCTTGTCCAACACCTTGGACCTCTACAATCCATCATGACAGTCTTGATTCATACCTACTTCCGACATATGACCGACTGTGGAGGTTTGAATAATATGTTACACCAAACAAAATTATTCTGGAAGTCAAAACATGCAAAAGAAATATAGTAAACGATTGACAAGAGATAGCAACACTTTACTCATAAATAAAACACCTTTTATTCATCATCAAATGTCAATTACACTTTACAAATTTCTGAGTTATCTAACTACTAAAACTTATATCATCCTTCAGCCCTATGCTCCGAGCATGCTGGAGATGCTTAACCCTACTCAGTCCCTTCGTGAGGGGATCTGTTGGGTTCTCATCCGATGATACCCTCTTTGCCACGAGGAGTCCTTCTTCGATCCGATGTCTAATGAAATGGTATTTTCTGTCGATGTGTCTGGATCTCCCATGATCCCTTGGTTCCTTGGCTAAGGCAACAGCACTTTCACTATCACAGAAAATTTCCATTGGCTCTTTAATAGCTGGTACAACTCCAAGGTCTCCAATGAAGTTCTTCAGCCATATCGCTTCCTTTGCTGCTTCACTAGCTGCAATATACTCTGATTCACAAGTAGAATCAGCCACTGTCTCTTGCTTGGAACTCTTCCAAGAAATTGCTCCTCCGTTTAGGGTAAAGACCCAGCCCGACTGAGAGCGGAAATTATCCCTATCAGTCTGGAAGCTAGCATCACTATACCCTACAACTCTCAAGTTATCACTCCCACCGAGGGTAAGGACCCAGTCCTTAGTCCTCCGTAGGTACTTGAGGATATTCTTTACCGCAGTCCAGTGTGCCTTGCCAGGGTTCGCCTGATACCTGCTAACCATGCTCAAGGCAAAAGCTACATCGGGTCGAGTACACGTCATAGCATACATGATCGATCCTACAGCCGAAGCATAAGGTGTTCGACTCATTTCTGCTATCTCAGCCTCAGTGCTAGGGCTTTGTGTCTTACTCAACCTGGTGTTACTCTGGATGGGTAACTCTCCTTTCTTGGAGTCCTGCATGCTGAATCTCTTCAGCACCTTATCCAAGTAGGTACTCTAACTAAGTCCAATTAGTCTTTTACTCCGATCTCTCAAGATTCTTATCCCTAGAATATAGGCAGCTTCACCAAGGTCCTTCATAGCGAAACACTTCCCAAGCCAGGACTTTACTTCCTGCAGGGTTGGAATGTCGTTTCCTATGAGCAGTATGTCATCCACATACAATACCAAGAAGCTAACTATACTCCCACTAGCCTTGACATACACACAAGATTCATCTTCACTCCTAGAAAAGCCAAATTCCTTGACCTTTTCATCAAAGCAAAGATTCCATCTGCGAGGTGCTTGCTTCAATCCATAAATGGATTTCTCAAGCTTACACACTCTATTAGGGTACTCGTTGCTGACAAAACCCTCTGGCTGACTCATGTAAACATCTTCAGCCAACTTCCCATTAAGGAAAGCGGTTTTGACATCCATCTGCCATATTTCATAATCATGAAACGCAGCTATGGCTAACAGAACCCGAATAGACTTAATCTTGGCTACCGGGGAAAAGGTCTCATCATAGTCCACTCCAGGAATTTGAGAGAAGCCCTTTGCAACCAGTCTAGCCTTATAAGTGTGTACTTTACCATCCATGTCGGTCTTCTTCTTGAAGACCCATTTGCACCCTACTGTCTTACGACCTGGTACATTTTCAACCAAGTTCCAAACTTGATTGTCATACATGGATTGTATCTCGCTATCCATAGCCTCTTTCCATTTAGCAGACTCGGGGCCTGCCATGGCTTCCTCGTAGTTGTTAGGGTCATCTTGACTTACTAGTGTCTCATCACTAATAAGTGTCTCACCTTCTGCAGTAATATGGAAACCATAGTAATGCTCAGGTGCACTCCTAACTCTCGTGGAACGTCTCAGAGGTACAGATTTGTCAATTTGCTCAACAGGAGTTTCCTCCTCAAGTTGAGGGCTAGAGTTTGAAGTTCCTTCACCGCTTGATTCTTGAATTTCTTCAAGATCAATTTGCCTCCCACTGTCTCCTTGGCTTATAAACTCTCTTTCTCGAAAGACTCCTCTTCTTGCTACAAAGACCACATTGTCACTAGGTCTGTAGAAGAGGTAACCAAAGGAATGCTGTGGGTAGCCGATGAAAATACACCTCTCGCTTCGAGGTTCGAGCTTATCATGAGTCTCGCGTCTCACGAAAGCCTCGCAACCCCAAATCTTGATGTGGTCTAGTTTAGGTACTTTACCAGTCCACATCTCGTGAGGAGTTTTGGCAACTTTCTTTGTAGGGACTAGATTGAGGATATGGGCGGCAGTCTCTAAGGCATACCCCCAGAATGAGATTGGTAGCGTAGCTCGACTCATCATGGAACGAACCATATCCAACAAGGTTCGATTACGCCTCTCAGCCACACCATTCAACTGTGGTGTCCTGGGAGGTGTCAATTGTGAGACTATCCCACATTCCCTTAGATAGTCGAGGAACTCTGAACTAAGATACTCACCACCACGATCGGATCGAAGCATCTTAATATTCCTGCCCAATTGATTCTCGACTTCCTGTTTAAATTCCTTAAACCTCTCGAAAGTCTCTGACTTATGCTTGATCAAGTAGACATATCCATATCTACTATAATCATCAGTAAAAGTCAAATAATAACGATTAGCATCCCTTGTGGCATGTTTGAATGGTCCACACACATCCGTGTGTATAAGGTCCAACAAACCTTCACCCCTCTCACATGAACCTGTGAAGGGTGACTTTGTCATTTTTCCAAGTAAGCATGATTCGCAACTATCATCTGACATTAGGTCAAACGACTCCAAGACTCCATCTTTTTGGAGTTGGCCTATGCGTTTCTTGCTTATATGTCCAAGACGACAATGCCATAATGATGCTTTATCCAAGTTATTATTAGTAGAATCAATACACAAAACATTATTTCCCAAGTTATCTACAACAGATACAGCTTCATACACACCATCACAAGGTAATGCTTTAAAATAAAAGACATTATTATAGAAAACTTCTATAGAACCAACTTCATTATTAAATGAAAAGGTAAACCCTTGTTTGTACAAAGCATGAAAGGAAATAATATTTCTTGCCATTCCTGGCGAATAACAACACTTATTCAAATCTAAACTAAACCCACTACTTAGCGATAAAGTATAAACTCCAATCTTGGTAACAGGTATAACTTTCCTATTCCCCATGATCAAGTTTATCCTTCCTTGCTCCACATCCTCACTTCTTCTTAGTCCCTGCAAGTCACAACAAATGTGAATACCACACCCGGTATCAAGGACCCAAGAATTAGAATGGGGTGAGTTATTAGAAATGATAGTGTAAATACCTGCATGGTTGGGTTTAACTTTCCCATCCTTCACATCTTGCTGGTATTTTGGGCAGTTCCGCTTCCAATGAGCTTTTTCATGGCAATAGAAGCATTCAGCCTCTTTTGGGTCAGAAGAAGGAGTAACGAAACCTTTCTTGGTTCCACTTGAAGAAGAGCCATCAAGGGTCCGAACCTTGGTACCCTTAGAAGAGCTCTTTCTCTTCCTCCCTTGATTCTTCCCGATTGCCAAAACCGGAGTAGAGTTTTGAGTAGGAGTGATAGCAACCGACTTCCCCTTAAGACCTGTTTCTGCGGTCTTGAGAAGTCCCTGAAGTTTGCTGAGGGTGACTTCTTCCTTGTTCATGTGATATGTCATGCGGAATTGATCATAGCACGATGGTAAGGAATGCAAAATAATATCTATTGCAAGATCCTCCGGGAAGTTCACATTAAGCTTCAGCAAACGATCCTCATACCTTTGCATTTTCTGCATGTGGCTCGTGACGGATTCCCCGTCCTTCATCATGGTTGTTATCATGGAGCAGATGATTTCATACCTCTCTTGTCTTGCACTTTGATGGTATCTTTCCATCAAATCTTGGTGCATGTCATAAGGGTAGAAATCTTCATAAGACTTTTGGAGTTCCGCTGTCATCGTGGCCGTCATGATGCAAGCCACTTTCGTAGCATCCCTTTCATGCGCCCGAAATTCAGCGATCTCCTGAGGAGTTGCAGTGGACTCATTAATCTCCTTAAGCTCCTTGTCAAGGACATATTCTTTGTCCTCGTAGCGGGTAATCATCCTGATGTTTCTGATCCACTCATTAAAGTTGGATCCATCAAAGGTGACTTTCCCACACAAGTTCATAAGGGAAAAGGAGCCATTAGGATTAGAGCCAGAAGCATTGTTGAAAGACATCTGAAGGAGAGAGGACAAGATTAGTTTAGATATAAGAGAGTCCTTAATAAAACACCCAAATGTAATATTAAGGCTAGGATCCAATCACAATATAATATAACTTAGAAGAGGTATGCCGTAATCTAAGCTATATCATATTTGAAAGGTAGGTGAATGACGATTCACCAATTTCCACCACGAAAACCGCAATATTTTACTATTAGGTTTTTTGAATGGTTCTTAGAAATTCCTAGATTCTTTGAGATTCAATGAACTTTTCAAAGGCATGTTTCAATCTCGAGTGTGCCCTCCAAGTTTTGTGACTGGGATACCGAGGATCACAAAACGAGGTGTGAAGTAACCATGCAAATCACTTGGTACCCTTAAAGTTTATCACTCAATCGATGTGCCGGTTAACCACACACGCTCCATCGATACTATAATAAACCCTAAGTCACCCTTTACCTACCTTGTTAAGTCCAAGTTAGTGTGCCGGTTAACCACACACGCTCCACCAACGACTTAATCCAAGTGTAAAGTGTAATTTCATGGAATAGCACCTTATTCACATTTTTCCTAAAGTAACTAAGATTGGGAATTTAATAAAACATTTAGTTACTTTATAATATTCATCATACTTTGAATGAGAATTAATAAGTCCTTGTCTTACCCGTTCGGCTAACGACCCTCCACCGATCAAGCAAGCGGTGGGTGAGAGTGGACACCCATTAAGTCACCATTTTATAGGCAACAACCTTATACCCACCTTATAGACCGGCTTCGTGAATGAGGCGTACTAGCGGTAAGACGACTTTGTTCTTATACATATATATATAATTATTAAATCATAATAATATAAGTATAAGGGTTGAATTTTAACTTTTAAAATTCTAGGGGTTGGAACTAAAGTTTTAACTTAACTTTACTTGTTACAAAACTTGAGGGCAAGTTTTGTAAACTTTCAAAACTTTTCATTTCTTGTAACTTATGAGTTTAATAGAGTAATAAAATGAGAACTTTTCATTTTTCTAACTCTTGTGTTCTTTTAATTGTTTTTTTAATCCAAGAGACTTTTGGTTTTCCATAACTTGAGGACAAGTTATGGACTCCATTAAAACACATTATGATCATGAATTAATCTACCAGATAGGTTACAAATAATTCCTATGATCATCTAAACATCATAAGAACAAGAACATGAATATGAACACTTTCAAGAATCAAAATCACATTTAATCTTTGTAATTTTGATAACTAGTTGTTGTAAATGAGTTAGAAAAGACATTACACCTTCTAAAATAAGTTTTCAAGTACCAAAACATTTTAGGGTAATGATTCTAATCCATTTCCAGCAACACAAGTCGAAATTCTGCACTCTGTCGACCCTACTCGCCGAGTGCATAAACCTACTCGCCGAGTAGGTTGAAGATACACGTGAACTCGTCGAGTCCTCCCCATGGACTCGCCGAGTCCATCAGTCAGACAGCAAGATTTTCGACTTTCTTCAACTTTTAAGCACAAATAACAAACAAACAAGCCTAGGCTCTGATACCACTGATGGGTTTTGAGCATTCTAACACTTCCTAAGTGTACATGCAACCCTAATAACCTTGGATCTATGTTTGTCTAATTATCATGCAAAGTTGAATTCCAAGGTTATATTCCTATCTAGCATACATGGGGAACAATTTTAACTTGAATCATAGATAGAATAACTTACCTTGTTGTTGCTTGTGTTCCTTGAAACCTTGTGAGCCTAGCACCCCAAGTGTGATGCCTCAAATGCTTCACACAACACCAAATGCTCTTGGAAAGACTCTTGAGATAACACACTTCTCAAAAAATCGGCCAAGCCCTCTTGTTTCCTTAGTAGTGCCGATTTTTGGTGGAGAATATGCTTCTTATATAGTGTTGACACATCTAGGGTTACACCATGTAAACCCTAATGTGTCATGACTCTTCATTTCCATGACCCATGGGTTTGTAACTCCCATGGAGCATCCATGGAGCATCCTATGGGTAGAACCCAACTTGATAATCCATGGAGCCTCTTAGCCCACTATACAAGATATGGATGATTTACACAATCAACCCATATAATTAATTAGTTATCCTTTGATCACTTAATTAATTCCAAATTAATTCTTTGATCAACTAATCAAATAATATTATTAATATATTAGAACTTATAATATATTAATAATCTCCACGTGTTATTTCTCTCATTTAGTCTATCCAATTGCATGGTGCCATGCAACCCAAATGGACCATGCCGGGTCGGGTCAAGTACAAGCCCGAAATAGTTATGGACTTAGACACCTTATCCAACAGGATGTACCCTAGCCCTTAATCAACATGTCTTTCGAATAAAGTTAATGCCTGTTTCCATTAGGAGTTTTGATGTGATCATTGGCATGGATTGGTTAAGCCCCCACAATGCTGAAATTATGTGTCACGAGAAGGCCGTTCGTCTTCACCTTCCAAATCATGAAACCGCAAATATTTACGGAGACAAACCCAACACGAATCATCGTCTCATCTCGTGCATCTAGGCACAAAAACATCTACTAAAGAAAGAATTGATGTTCCTGGCGCACATAGTGGATAAATCCAAGGAAGAGGTTAACGTTCAAGACATTCCCGTAGCATGTGAATTCCCAGACGTATTTCCTGAAGATCTTCCTGGAGTACCCCTAGAAAGATGAGTTGAGTTTCGATTTGATCTTGTGTCAGGAGTGACTCCCATCGCTAAATCGCCTTACCGATTGGCTCTTGCTGAGATGCAGGAATTTTCCAGCCAACTCAGTGAACTCCTGGACAAGGGATTCATCCGACCCGGCTTCTCGCCATGGGGAGCTCCAGTCCTCTTCGTCAAGAAGAAGGATGGATCTTTTAGGATGTGCATCGATTACAGAGAACTGAATAAGCTCACTGTCATAAATCGCTATCCACTCCCACGAATCGACGATCTATTTGACCAGCTCCAAGGAGCTAGTTACTTCTCTAAAATAGTTCTGCGGTCTGGGTACCATTAACTCAAGGACCGGGAAGAGGATATTCCCAAAACTGCTTTCCGAACTCGTTATGGACATTATGAATTTGTCGTAATGCCCTTTGGTCTAACGAATGCCCCTGCCACATTCATGGACCTAATGAATCGAATTTGCCGACCATTCCTTGACAACTTTGTTATTGTTTTCATTGACGACATTCTAGTTTATTCTCGAAGCGAAGAAGAGCATGGCCAACATCTTCGACAAATCCTGGAAACCCAGCGAACTGAGAAGCTATACATAAAACTCTCTGAGTGTGAGTTCTGGCTTCGTAGCGTGAACTTTTTGGGTCATGTTGTTAGTCAGGAAGGAATACATGTGGATCCTTCTAGGGTCAAAGACGTCGAAGGATGGGCAGTCCCAACATCACCCACATAAATTCGCCAATTCTTAGGTCTAGCAGGTTACTACAGGAGGTTCATTGAAAACTTCTCTAAAATCGCTAAGCCACTTACCTTGCTTATATAAAAGGGCATACCATTCAAATGGGCAGACAAACAAGAAGATGCATTACGAACTCTGAAGCAAGCACTCTGCAGTGCCCCGGTACTATCACTACCAGAGGGAACAGAAGATTTCGTAGTCTACTGTGACACGTTAAATCGGGGTCCAGGTTGCGTTCTCATGCAGCGTGGAAAGGTGATAGCTTATGCATCCAGGCAACTAAAGAGACACAAAGTGAACTATACAACCCATGATCTGGAATTGGGAGTAGTGGTCTTCGCCTTGAAGATTGGGAAGCACTGCCTTTATGGTACGAAGTGCACCATCTTCACGGACCACAAGAGTCTCCAACACATCTTGAATCAAAAAGAGCTGAATATGAGGCAATGAAGATTGCTTGAACTATTAAACGATTATGAGTGTTAAATCAAGTATCACCCAAACAAGGCTAACGTGGTAGCTGATGCCTTGAGTCTGAAAGATTACTCAAATCGTCGTGTGAAAACTCTCTCAATAACCATCCAATCTCACCTAACCACTCAGATCGGGGCAGCCCAGTCAGATGCCATGAAGGCGGAAAACAGAACAAGCAAAGCATTACGCAGGATGGAGAAGAATCTCGAGGTGAAAGAGGGTGGAGTATGTTATTTCATGAACCGTATTTGGGTCCCTAAACTTGGAGGATTTAGGGAGGTAGTCATGAATGAAGCTCACAAGACGCGATACTCCATCCATCTGGGTTCGGACAAAATGTAATTGGATATTAAACAACAATATTGGTGGCCTAACAAAATGTACTTGGATATTAAACAACAGTATTAGCAAATGCCTTACTTGCGCCAAAGTAAAGGTGGAATACCAGAAGCCCTCGGGGTAATTACAGTAATCAGTAATTCCCGAGTGGAAATGGGAAAGGATTACTATGGATTTTGTGACCAAGCTACCCAAGTCGTCAGATGGATTGGACACTATATTGGTAGTAGTCGACAGACTGATGAAATCCGCTCATTTCCTGCCAACAAAAGAATCCTACAAGATGGAGAGATTGACAAGAATATACATTCGAGAAATCGTGAGACTTCACGGAGTGCCAGTGTCTATCATCTCAGATAGAGATAGTAGATTCACTTCACATTTTTGGCAATCAGTTCAGAAAGCACTAGGAACCCATCTTGACATAAGCACTGTTTATCACCCACAAACGGATGGTCAAAGCGCACGAACCATTCATACGCTTGAAGACATGCTTCGTGCATGTGTGATAGACTTTGGGAAGTCTTGGGATACCCACTTACCCTTAGTTGAATTCTCATACAACAACAGTTACCATTCAAGCATCAAAGTTGCTCCTTTCGAGACACTGTATGGACATAAGTGTAGATCACCGTTGTGTTGGGCTGAGGTAGGCGACACCCAACTAGCGAGGGAAGTAGCATCAGACAAGGTGTTAACGGGACCGGAGATCATATGTGAAACCACGGAAAAGATAGTTTCTCCCTGGAAAGGGGTTATTCGTTTTGGAAAAATGGGAAAATTGAATCCATGATACATTGGACCTTTCGAGATTCTTGCCTGAAATGGCCCAGTGGCGTATGGCGTACAGACTGTAGCTACCCGTTGAGCTCAGCAACGTACACCCCGTGTTCCATGTTTCCAACGTAAAGAAGTGTTTATCTGATGAAACTCTCGTCATTCAACCTTGATGAAATTGAAATCAACGAGAATCTCTTGTTTGTGGAGGAACTAATCGAAATCATGGACAGGGAGGTGAAGCGTACCAAGCAAAGTCGCATTCCGATTGTGAAGGTACGGTGGAATGCGAAACGTGGGCCAGAATTCACATGGGAACACGAAGGTCAAATGAAGCAGAAGTAACCTCATCTATTCTAGCATTCTCAAATCTGGCTTTCAAAAGACTTTCGGGACAAAATTCCCTCTAACGAAGGGATGATGTCACAAATAGGAATTTTGATGCCTTGTAAACATTGAACAATGATAACAAATGTGAACCAACAATGTGAAAGCATGTAGGATGCTTATTCAATAACAATAGAATTTCAATCAAACACTTCATACAAGCACTGCAAATGGTCAACAAAGAATTGAAAACCCTAGAAATCCTAGTTTAAGTCCATTCTGGACTAGGATTTCCTTATTGGGCCCAACAGGCCAATAAGCTTCCAATTTGACTATCTTGGGTTACAACTCTTAAATGGGCTTGAATTTGACCAACTTCCATATATTTTATATATTTTGGTCCATATTGGGCCTAGAATGAAATAAAATACCTAAATGGACCTTATTGGGCCATAACTAACCTAATTTAGCCCTAATAGGTCAAAAAATCATATTTATATTTATTTGAGCCAAAAATCACCTAACTTAACCACAAAATAGGTTTAATCATTCAAAGCCCAAAATTCTTGACCAATATTAATTAAACAATATGATTTCTCCTTTAATATATTATTCCCATAATATATTAATAAATCATATTTAATCCTTTCTCTCCATAATTCATCCTATCAAGTTGCTTTGGTGAAGGCAACCCAAAAGGACCATGCACCATCGGGTCAAGTGCATACCAAAATAGTTATGGATTTAGACACTAATCCAATAGTCTCCCACTTGGATAAATCTAATAACTATTATGCGTATGACTTCAGATCCTGATCTGCAATCGTAGCTTTCCGAAGCCGCTGTCAACTCTGATCCTATCAGATACGTGTGTCCTTAGATAAGGGAACATATATTCCTCCATTCTAGATATCATATGAGATATGATTTCAAATCATTCTCTTTGTACTATATCTCGATTTCCAATTTATGACGACTGACTAATTGAACAAATCAAATTAGCCCTAGCCCGGCCGAGCATTTACGTTTGTCATCACTAAACCATCGAGGGGCATAAAGATATCGCTTTTATCCTACTTTGGATAAAAGGAACGGATAAACTTTGACACAATGCTTGCTTGCACTCACTCACCGAATCATACACAACAATATGTTTTATAACACCAAGTTACTGGTGCGTTTACATATTATCAATGTGTAACCGATTTGCAAGATACAACTCATACATCTCAGTTTCAATACATATTATCAATGTGTAACCGATTTGCAAGATACAACTCACACATCTCAGTTTCAAGAATATAAGATGTTATCGTCTCACCAATCACTCCTGATACAATTCAGGGAGTGATCCGAGTGAGCGTGGGTTTAATCCAATGGTCAAATTTATATTCATAAGCACTCATGAACGTTGCAGCAAACATTTGCTTATGTCTAATGCTCTTTAGACAATCCACACACCAATTCACGACAGTCTTCATCCATATCTACTTCCATCATATGAACGACTGTGGCCCGTTTGAATAATTCGATTATTCTTAATAAATTCAATTATTCTGGAAGTTAGAACATGCAAATGTGAAACACAAGAATAATACTAATCCCATATGGCCTCAAACCTTTGAGTATAAATAAAAATCCTTTTATTTATCACCATATCGATTACTCATTATTTGTCGTTTCGGGTAATCAACTTTTTACTTGAATTATTACACTTTTCCCATGCTCTTAGCATGCACACAATGTTTACTTATGGTTCTTACTTTTGTGAAATAGATCAAATTGAACACATTTACAATCATTCTCATTTCAAAACTCCAAATCCTTTTTCATAAGTGTGAGAATATCAAATTCTTGTTACTTATAAAATATGCTAGATTCTAATATTCTATGCAATGATCCTTTCATAATGTCACTGCACCAAAGTCACAAAGACTATTGCCAATGATATTACAAAGTCCTCTATCGGAAATTGTTAGAAGATAATTCCTTTGATATGATGTATCTCACTCAAAGTACATTCCTTTGAACATCCTTTTGCATAAATGTTTCTAATCTAGACGTAGATTTTTTTTAATATTCAATTCCCAATATAGATACATTTCCATATTTTCCATATGACAACTCATTCGTAGTTGAATCTTATCTATTCGTAATCATGTCGATATGGTCCATCCAATATGGAAACATTTCCATAATTTCCATATGACAACTCATTCTTAATAGAATCCTTTCTATTCATAATAATGTCGATATGGTCCATCTAATACCATGCTTCCAACTACTCACATGCGACCAATCCTTGTCAAACTTTGGATTGTCCTTTGATAGTTGTTTAATTATTTTAGTCAAAACCAATTCTTGTCCTTTTTACCTCTAAATGCGCTAGACATTTGGAAAATTTTAGAATGGTCAAACATTAAAGCATTTGCAATCGATCCTATACCCGAAGCGTATGGGACACGACACATAATGTTTTATATGCTATGTTCTCAAAATTCGAATTGTGAAGAGGAATGCCATAATCATAATCGAAATTTTAAGAACACACTATGTACCTTTGACTAAATTTTATTAACATTCCACAACCCAAGCCTTTAGATTTGAAATGAAGCATAATATTCTCTCCCTTAATTATTGCAAAACAACCTTTCAACTCTTACAACTTTGCAAAGTATGACTCTTGTTTTCAATAATTAATATTGCTAACCTTGCAATACTTGCCTTAATAATCATACAATCATAACATTTATGCTCCCACTATCATGATGATTATTATAAAACATAACACTGATGCTCCCACTAGCTTCGACATGTATTCATAAACATCTTAACTTTCAGAAAAAAAAAATAATACTTATTGAATTTGTTAAGTTCATGTTTCTAATACTTAGTGCTTTGATAAATCTTTATCAAGGCTTCTAGAACTTATACACCTTTGCCTTCGATAGTTCATATGTGTGTCTAAACAATTGCCAAACCTCACAATTCAAATTATGGAAAGGGATACCATAACCATAATCGAATTTGAGAATGCAATTTTACAATCACTTTCTTCTTAAAATCTTTCTTAGTGAAAGTATTTCCTCACAATCATTTTCATGAAGGAGGAAATCTTATGACACTTAGATTTAAACGGTGTATGTGTTCCTATCCATGTGAATTTGTTAAAACCAAAGTTTACGACAAATTCAAACTCATATGGATCGAACTTTCTTAATCTTGATTTCTTTGCCTTATGGTAGCACAGCTGCCCACCATGTCTTCCAAGTAGTTAAGCAGCTCACCCTTCCCTATCAACGTACCTTTCATTGATTAAGGTGCCTTGCCTTTTATGTGTTCAAAATGAGAACTCATAGAACTCACATGCATAATTAACTCAACTCGTGTGCTAGTGATTATCGATAAGGTTTATTTGATTTGTTATTGAAACCTTTCAAGACCATTAAGACTCCCACTGACTCCTTGACATATAAGATTCTCTTGTTAATACATTTCTTGACAAACAAATATTCAAGAGTTAGTGTAGCTTTTATCAAAACTCTTCATAAATTGGTCCTAGTTGGTCTTTGTCTTATCCAAGACATCACAACTTTCCACATTTGATGAATGTTACAAACCTTCTTAATACTTTTCACTCAATGTCACAATCTTAACTTTAAGACTTGTTATTGGAACGAAGTATGATTGACTTCTTGATTTAACCATTTCTTCAATTCTTGATTCCTCTTCTTAGACATACAATTGTACTAAGACTCACTTAGAGAATCAATTGAGATATGGTTCTTAATCATTAAAACCTATCATAAAGTATAAAAGCTACTCTCCCTTCTTCTTAGAATGGAGAAACTTTTATCTTTCTGCCTACTTGATTCTTCTTATTCGTTTTGCTATTGATTTAAACCTTTTTAATAAATTCCGAATTACACTTAATCTTATAAGTATAATCATATTTACTAAACTTTTAGTAAACCATGATGAATATCTATTTTACTCTTATGGTGGACTTTGACCAACACACAACTTTGTGTACTCGATCTCCTAGTCCTTCACTTGACACTTTTTCAATGTATTAGTCTAATTACCAAAATATGAATTTTCTCATTCATCGTGCAACCAAGTTGCATGATTCCAAGTTTCTGTCCAATTGAAACTTGGGCGATGAGAAACTCTCCATATTTGGTAAACTCTCGACTTTCCATAAATAACATAATAAGAACGAAATCCATTATTGCTAATATTCAAACATCAATTTTTCATATATGCCATTGCAAGGATAAATAAATAATATAAAATCAAAATTTATTTTAATGCGGAAAAATTTGTCCTTACAATGCAATTCATTGAAAAACTATGCTAATACATCTTTTTTAGCAATCTAATTCTAACTCTAAGTAGTAGCTCAGGAATCTAATATTCGAGAAATGCGATCGAAATCCATTCCTTCACGGTTAGATTCTGCTCACTTCTTCCCTTAAGCTTCCTCTCTTTTCTTCGATCCTACAAAACATCAATTGTAATCTCATCACATTATGTATTAAGAATCTAGAATAGAAGCTTAAAAGAGTTAGTCAATGGATTTTACCTAAAGCAGAGCCATACGTTTTGACTCTCCCATCTCTTAGATCTTTTAGGTAAATAGGGCAACTTCGTCTCCAATGCCCTTTCTCTTGGAAATAAAAGCAAATTGACTCTTTTGGAACAGAACATGGAACTACATCAAACATTGCCTTTTTCTTCTGATCAAACTTTTCGATCATAGCATGTCTTTCGTTGCCATTCTATTTATCCATAGTGGTCTTGAAGGCAGATTCACCAATCAACTTTGCTTTTCTATTGCGCCAAACCATTTCTGATTCAGCAGCAACAACCATATAGGTGAGATCTATAAGGTTCACGTCGTAGTTCATCATATAGTACTCTCTTACAAACTCACTATATGAGTTAGGAAGTGACTGAAGAACCCAATCAATAGCCATTTCCTCACAGACAATGGATCCCAACATTCTTAACCTATCAATGTGTGACTTCATCCCTAGGACGTGTGTACACACCGACTTTCCTTCTTTATGTTTACTTGCCAAAATGGCTTGAGTGATCTTGAACTTTTCAAGCCTTTGAACTTGTGGGTTAGGGAGAATAATTGGAGGAGGAGGAGGAAGTGAAGCATGATCTCTTGTTCCTCGATCGAATCGTGGAATATCATCTTCATGTCGAATGCTTGTTCCATGGGATTTGGGAAGACCATAGTTGTCGAACATCGACATCTACAAAACGGGAGAAAAACGAATTCAAGCTAGTTGATAGATTGATTCCTTAGTAAATCACCCAAATGAGATACTAAGGCTAGGACCCAACACAATATTCCACAACTCGGGAGAGGGATGCCATAACCCTAATTGCAGAATATTTGAAGGTAAGTGAATGACGATTCACTAATTTTCCACCATCAAAACGAAAAATAAATTTTAAGTTTTAAAACTATGAAAACTTCTAGATCCTTTGAGATTCATTGAACTTTCAATGGCATGTTTAAATCTCGATATGCCCCTCTTGTTTGTGACTGGGATGCCGAGGATCACAAAGCGGGTGTGAATAACCATGCAAACTGACATGGTGCCCTCACATGTTACAGTTACCTATTCGATGTGCCGGTAAACCACACACGCTCCACCGAACTATGACAAACATTGAGTCACCCTTTGCTACCTTTGCTTAGTACCATTTAGTGTGCCGGTAAACCACACACGCTCCACTAACGTCTTCGCAAGGGCACAAAGTGTAATTTCATGGAATTGCATCAATTCACTTTGCCTATGTAACTAAGATTGGGGATTTGTAAAACATTTAGTTACTTTTATATTTCATTATACTTATAATGGAAGGTTTCGTCCTATCCTACCCGTTCGGCTAACGACCCTCCACTAGTCAAGAGTGCGGTGGGTAACAGTGGATACCCATTCAATCGCCATTTTATAGGCAATTTCCTTAAACACCCCTTATAGACCAGCTTCGTGAATGAGGCCTACTAACAGTAAGACTGACTTTTACTCATACATATACATAATGTTAGAATTTTAATGTTATATATAGTATAGGGTGTATTTTACACTTTTAAAATATTAGGTGGTCAAATTTAACAATTATACTTTTAATTCAATTAAAATTGAAACCAAAAAGATTATGGATTTATTAAACCTCTTTTAATTATACACCTTAATTAATTAATAAAACCATAAGGGTGTGATTTGAATTTTTTCAAAACAATACTAGGGTTTTAGAATTTAACATTCCTAATTAAACTTTTAATCAACTTTTAAATTCCAAAACTTGAGGGCAAGTTTTGAAACATTTCAAAACATTAGGGTTTAGAATTTAAATATACATCAAAATTAAACAATTAATCAAAATTTAAATTCCAAAGGCCCAGCGAGCGGTCCGAATAGGATGTAGGCCCCAAGAGGGCAGACCAGACGTGCCGAGGCTCGGAGAGTGGACCAGGCCGATTGAAGGCCCGGTTCGGGCGGACCAGTCATACTGCAGACTCAGAGAGTGGACCAGGTGGATTGAAGTCCCGGTGCGGGCGGAGGTACGATCAGCCGGAGCCAGTAAGTAACCCCAAAATACCATAAATGTTATTTGTTTTTGAGCTTTGATAGAACAGCATGCTAGTGTTAGGCTAGGGATCTTCAGGATTTCATGATAATGTTGCCTGATTTTTTATGCCTGTAGCCTAGGGTTTCCTTGTGGGAGATTTTCAGAGTTCCTCTAGTGGTGAGGGTTGAGAGTTACTATGCATGTTTTCACTAGGGTGTTGTGGTAGTACTTCATACAAATATGGGTAGGTGTGGAAGGTAGTATGGGCCCGTACTACTGAAAGCACAGGACCCATACGCGTATCAAGGAAACCATGACCTCTAGGGTTGGGTTGAGAGAGTTGGATCCCATGATAATGGGAAGAGTCTGAGATTTTGTGTGGTGTTTTTTTTCAGTATGGAGATTCCGAGGCATGATGAGAGTGGATCCAGATCAGGATCGGGAGCAGGAGAGGGAGTTCCGGGTGGGTCAGTACCGCTTGAGGTTATCGGTCAGATGAGCACGTGTGAGTTGGATGCAAGGATTCGTGAGATCCTGCGTGATGAGATTGCTGAGTTGTTCCGGGATGAGTTGCCAGAGCTGTTTGGGTCGATCAAGACCGCCATGGTTGAGTATTTTGATGAGTGCTATGCAGCTCTCACAGATACGGCTGCCGCGGCGGCTACAACAGCTGTAGCAGCGACAGGGGGAGGATCTGGTTGGGGTTTTCAGTATTGGGACTTCGACAATACGAAGCCTCCCACCTTCGATGGAGTTCAGGACCCGATCGTCGCTATGAGATGGTTATCTGACGTGGAGGGGTGTTTCTTCACGTGTTCATGCCCTGCTGATCAGAGGGTGAGGTGTGCTCTGAACCTGTTGATGCTCGGGGCGAAGGATTGGTGGAGACTGACCACGGGGTCATATTCGGATGCTCAGAGGGCTGCGGTTTCATGGGAACAGTTCATAGAAATGTTCAACACTCGTTATGTTCCGTAAGTTGAGAGGGAGAGATTGGCTCAGGAGTTCCTTGACCTGAAGCAGGGTTCGGAGTCGGTGACTGAGATCACCAGGATGTTCACGGAGAGAGCGATGCTTTGCCCACAGTTCGCTTCGGAGCAGGCTCAGATGTCTCGATATCTGAGCATACTCAAGAGGGACATCAGACAGTTTGTGTCTGCGTAGAGGTGCGAGACCTTGGTGGAGTGGTAGGAGGCCGCTAGGCGGCGTGAGTTAGAGATTGAGTTGCAGTTGCGTGAGCTGAGACAGGCTCCTGTGCAGTCACAGCCGGCGCCGAAACGGTCGAAGACCATTGATGTTAGAGTGGGCGATCTGAGCAGCCACACTTGTGGGAAGTGTGGGAGGGGTCACACCGGAGTTTGTAGGTCCGGTGGTGCATGCCGCAAGTGCGGAAAGGAGGGGCAATATGCGAGGGATTGTCGGCAGTCAGCGTCGGTTCGGGATTTGAGGATTTGTTATCATTGTCATTAGATTGGACATTTGAGGGTCAACTGTCCACAGCTTGCTACAGGACCGGTGCAGGCTCCAGCACCGGCCACTTTGAGGATCATAGGTGGGGGTCAGGATGGAGTGGAGCCCCCAAGGGCTCAGGGTCGTGCTTCTCAGCTTGCGGCAGAGGAGGTCAGAGCAGTGCCAGATGCTGCTGCGGGTATGTTTCATTCTTGATATCTTGTTATCTTGTGATTATTGTGGTGTATTGTGTATGTGCTGGTATCTTTGTGTGGTTTTCGATGCAGTATTCGTCGTTTTGAGGGTTGTGGTTTGGTTATGGGTTACTGTTTTGGGAATTTTGTTGGTTATCATCCATGAGAGTTATTAGTGGGAACCTGTCATTGGTTTGAAGGTCGGGTAGCATCTGCTTTCTGAGGAGTGGCTAGATGCAGATTGAGTTTCTTTCGAGCAGGTTAATCGGTGTTAAGGTGTGATCTCGTTAAGGTTGTTTATGCTTGTGGGAAGCAGTCCACGTGTAAGTGTTTTCTTTGTGCAGTGTTGTTCTGGGAGGTCGGTGATGGCGACCGGTGGTTGTTAATCAGTGCTACAAGTGGGGGAGAATTGGAGAATTCTCCGGGAGATCGATGAGTATTTGAGGGTGCTTAGCTGTTGGGATTCAGCAGTGTTCTGTCAGCCCAAAGTATAGGCTGATAGGAGCAAGTGTCGGGCATGCGGGGCGGGATACAAACCTAGGGCATTTGATTGTGGAGGGCCTGGGAGCAGGCCGGGATCGAGCATGTGCGATTGAGATAGAGTTCGGAACCCTTAAAGGGCTAGAACAGTACGCATAGGAGGATTTCCGGGAGTGATAGCTCGGAATGATGAATGCTAGTTGAGCGGTTCGGATAGACTGAAGGCCGGTAGGCGTACCAGTCAGGCCGAAGGCTCGGTGAACGGTCCAGCCAAACTGAAGGCACTGAGAGCGGTCCAGATTGGCCGAATGTTCTGAGAATGGTCCAAATTGGTTGAGGGCCTGGTGAGGCGGTCTAGTCATGCTGAAGACTCTGCAGGTATTGTTGGATCGGTTTGAGGATATGGATTGTGTATGTTACAGTGTGATTGCATTAGAAGGTCTGGCCCCAGGTAGTGATCTTAATTAGTTGAGATAGTGCGTGGGCTTGAGAGTCCCTGCGATGAGAGTCAGAGTATGTGTGTTGGATGGATAGCGGATACGCTATAAAAGGGTAGTGTAGCATTAGGCGAGCACCGTGACACTTGTCGGAGTGACAATGTGGCCAAGTGGATTTCTTGGTAAAGGAAAAGAGAGAGGTGTGTAACTCCAAGAGGGAGTGCAAGTTCACGGAAGTGAAAGCGGCAGAGCAGAGTTATGATTAGAGTAATTCGGGTATGGTTATTGAGCAGCGTGTTTGCGCCAGTGGAATAGAAGCTCATCCGGTTTGGGATGTTTGCTTAGGTCGCGGAGGGAATTTCGTAGGTGTAGAGCCAAGAGGCTCGGAAGGGATGCAGGGAGAGAGTCTTGGGCTCTTAGTGTGATTCTGATCAGGGTATTGGGTATGTATTAGTGGTTCATCCTGGGGGATGTTTGAGGATATCATGAGTGTATCGGGTTTTCCCAACCTGAGGGTGCTAGAGCTAGTTCAGCAGGTGTATGTGATTGCAAGAGGAGAACTCGTGGGAGTTGCTCCGAGATTGAAAAATGGGTCATTCCGTCATCATGGAATGGATAGAGTGGGATTCGGATCGGGGACCTGATGGTTCATGGTTTTCTAGCATATATGGGTCGAGTGATTGTTGAGATTTGGAGCAGTGATGCATCATGGGTAATTCTCGGTTGTTGAGTGTGATTATCAGAGGGTACAGCCGGTGCCCGGCTTGAGACGGTAGTCAGGACACCATAAGGAAGGAGAAAACGAGTTTCTGGTTCTATGGTTGTGTTTTGAGAAACCTGGTTGGATTAATGCCAGGTGGTGCATGACAGGAGTATTTCTAAGAGTTGTGTTGCCGTAGGCTTCGAGGACGAAGCCTAATTTAAGTGGGGGAGAATTGTAACATCCCGAAATATCAAGAGTAGAGTTGAAGGGCTAAAAGAGTAAATTGGGAAAGAGCGACTCGGCGAGTCCATGGGTGGACTCAACGAGTAGAGTCGCGACTTGGTCACGTGTTAAGTAGCAGACTCGGCGAGTCAGTAAGATGGACTCAGCGAGTAGGCGCTGAGTGGAGAAAACCCTAATTCTCGGGGTTGAGCCCTATATAAAGAACATAACATCCAATCCCCTAGCGTCTTTACTCATCCCCAAGTCCAGAAACCCTAACCTTCGTATGTGAGTGGATCAAGTTGCATTTGGGAGATTGGAGAAGCAATTGTTGAGGAAATCTTGAAGAAGAAGAGGCTTGGAGCAAGGGGCTTTGCTTGGATTCTACTTCCATTGTAGTTGGGGCATTCTTTTGAGGTAATATCTCGTCCTTGGGCTATTACTCTTATGGATTCATCATTCTGGGGTTTGTGGGGAGCTTATCTTTGTATGTTTTGGAGTTTGGAAGTTAGATCTGAGGTTGCTACTTCAGATCTGGGGTGGTGATGGTCTTAATGTGCATAAAGTCCCTATGTTGAGTGTTGGGTGAAGCTATCATGTCCCAAACCTTAGCCCGAATGTGCAAAATGCATAGATCTCTTTGTATTCACGTAAAGTTTGCCACTTTATGTGATGGATGGGTTGTAGGAGGCTAGATCTATGTTTTGGATCAATTGCATGGCCGGGAATGCTTCTGTATGGATTCAGACCGATGGTACTCGGCGAGTCACATGGGTGGACTCGACGAGTTACTTGAAGATGAGCTGGAACTCGACGAGTTGGAAGAACAACTTAGCGAGTTGGATGAAGATGGCCTGGAACTCGGCGAGTTGTATGAACAACTCGGCGAGTAGGTTGAAGATAGCCTTAGACTCGGCGAGTCTGTTCTTGGAATCGGCGAGTCTTGTCGAAGAGTCCTAATATTTTCTAGTTGAGTCGAGAATCGGCGAGTCAAGGGATGACTCGGTGAGTTGTGGGCGAGTGGACTCAGATTTGTCGGACTCGACGAGTCTCGGGGTGACTCGGCGAGTTAGGTCGCGGATCGAGGGAAGTTCTGTGTTTGGGGAGTCGGCGAGTCATCGGGTTGACTCGGCGAGTAGAGTCAGTCAAGGGTTGACTTTGACCCTGTCCAAAGGTTGACCAGTTGTCTTTCAGGGGTATTTTGGTAATTCAGGGTATTTATTGAGTTGAGTGTGTTGGTGTTCAGTGGAGGAGTTCGTGTCGGATCTTGGAGCAGCGGGATCTTATCCTTTCAGCCGGCAGTTTCGAGGTGAGTTATCCTCACTATATCAACAGGGTCTTAGGCACCAAGGCCGGCCCTTATCGAATTGAGATCCGGGTAGTTGTTGTTATGTTGTTGCTGTGATATGTTTGCATCCTGAGAGCTAGGATGGTATATGTTATAGACCTGATTGAGATCGGTATCCTGAGAGATAGGGAGATGCTATGCTAGTGACCTGTTAGGTTGGTATCCTAGTTAGGATGATGATATGTTATGTGATCTGTTTGATCTGCTTGTTGACTGTGAATTGCTATAGGATTGTATGTATATGTGCACATGGTTGTTTGGACTGGAGTTGGGTTGAGGCGGGTCCTGCTTCGTGATGTAGGCCAAGATACCCAGGGCGGACCGGTTGTTCTGAAGGCCCAACGAGCGGTCCGGATAGACTGTAGGCCCCAAGAGGGCGGACCAGACGTGCCAAGGCTCGGAGAGTGGACCAGGCCGACTGAAGGCCCGGTGCGGGCGGACCAGTCATACTGCAGACTCAGAGAGTGGACCAGGTGGATTGAAGGCTCGGTGCGGGCGGACCAATCACACTGTAGACTCGATGTATGTGGTTAGATTCGGAGAGTGGTCCAGGTGGGTTGAAGGCCTGGTGCGGGCGGACCAATCACACTGTGGACTCGAGGTTTATGGCTAGACTCAGAAGGTGGACCAGGTGGACTGTAGGCCGGTGCGGCGGACCAGTCACATAGTAGACCCAAAGTGCATGGTTGTTCTGTGATCATATATGTTGTGGCATGTTATGCGTGTATGGTATAAGTGGTTGGTATTTTGGGGATATCTCACTAAGCTTTCGGGCTTACAGTTGTGGTTTTATTTTTTTCAGGTTCTTCAGGAGACGGTGGCAAGGCGAAGGCGTGATCGTACCGCTCCTCATGATTTTGTAGTAATGTGATTCTGGGAATACGCTAAATGTTTTGTATTGAAAACCATTTTGTAATGATTTAATGGAATCGAGTCGTTTTTGAAAAATTTAAAATTGGTTGTATTTTTCGGTCGTTAAAATCCATGGCCCAAATTGCAATTACCTTATAATTACAATTCCAGTCCCTTAAGTTTAATTAATTTCTTTTAGTCACAAAACTAATTACTAATTAATTCTTGACCAATATTTATTAAACAATATGATTTCTCCTTTAGTATATTATTCCCATAATATATTAATAAATCATATTTAATCCTTTCTCTCCATAATTCATCCTATCAAGTTGCTTTGGTGAAGGCAACCCAAAAGGACCATGCACCATCGGGTCAAGTACATACCAAAATAGTTATGCATTTAGACACTAATCCAACATTAATGACATGTGATAGATATAATAACTATAATTGTTCATCTTGTATTCCCCCCCCCCCCTCCTATAAAAGCATTTAAAAACATTTAAAAGGTTAATTAAGGGGTATGAACTCACCTGTAGTGAGTGGTTTGGATGAACGGAATGTATAGGATGCTAAGTGTCAAGTGAAGACTTGAGCACACACGCGGATCCTATTTAACATATAATGTTACATATATGAATATAATTAGTCCTTATAACAACTAATTATTGAATCGAAACCACCTAAGGGACTAGTAAATACTTATTTTGAAGTGTTACAACCATATATGATTGTATATAAGGGGTATATGGCTATACAAGGGAGTGTATGGTCAAAATACACACTATTTTTGTGTGTGCGGCCAGGGTGTGTGTTCGGCCGCACACTCCCTATGGAATGTGCCAAAACGTATTTTAAGGCTTAGGGAGTCATCTAGGAAGGTTTCTTGCTTCATTCCTTAGCCTTATATGGAGTTTATTGCCATTTTTGGACCTAAAAAGGGTGTGTGCGGCCAGCATGATGTGTGCGGACGCACACCCTTTATGAACATGATTAAATCATGTTCTTCTAGCATATCATCAAGTGTTCTTATCATATAACATGTTATGGTAAGTGTATGTTCTTGGTGTTCTTGGTGTTCTTGACTAAAAATGGATGTTTTCATACATCAAACCAAAGGGTTTTGCTAGTTAAGGTCGTATATCAACAAATAAAAGGAAGTATTACTACCTTTTATGAAGATCAACAAGAAGATTTGGATGATACTTGAGAGGATTTCGAGTTCTAGCTTTGAAGAAGTGGAAAAGTGTTCAAAAATAACAAGTGTAGTATATGTATCGGAGAGTGTGTGGCTGGATGGGTGTGCGGTTGGCTGTGTGCGGCTGGTTGGCCACACACTCGGGTGTGAGGTTGGCTGTGTGTGGCTGGCTGACCGCACACTCGGGTGTGCGGCCGCACACACCTAGTTTGGTGTGTTTGGCCCGGTTTTACGATGCTACACACATTCAAACCCATCCTACGACTCATATATTGATTATACTAAGCTTTAAGCACTCATATAGACCCAAAACTTCATTATAAAATAGCAAAACGAGTTTATCTTTGATAAAAATGAAGAATGTATAAGTTAGAAATTTCGGGTTGTCAGACACACCCTGGCCGCACACACACTCTTTTGGCCGTACACCTCCTTTGTTTGATCATATAGTGTCCCGACAAGTATTTACAAGTCTTTAGGGGGGTTTCCCTTCACGTTTACTCATGAAACACCCTAATTCTAACACATATATGTGTTACTATATGTTATTAGGATCCACTTGTGTACGAAACATCAATTGACACTCAACACTCGTAACCGATCATCCGCTTGAATCATCCGTCAAACTGTAAGTTGAAAACCCACACTTTTTCCGAGTTTTTCATGTTTTTAGGGGGGATACAAGCAAAAGTACAAGGAAACTTGTGCTCAAGTTATCTCATTTGCATAAAATAATTATATGTTCAACATGCTTTTAACACAGAAAAACGTTTTACCAAACGATTAAGAAATCAACCTGTAGAAATAGTTTTCAAAACTAAAGCAAGGAACTTGTAAATCTTATCATAAAATGTGATATTTTATAAAGGATTTATACAAAACATAAACAGGATTTTCGGTATTATTACTTGTAAATTTGTTAATTTAAGTTGGAGACACGTCTTTGGTAACACTCCACCGGATTCGTGAGTGTAGGACCCTTGTAACCAGAATCTCTTGTAGGGAGAGCATGACTATTGTGTATAGATCTATATGGGACTGAAAATCCTACACCTCACTGCTAGCTACAGTTGGACCGGAGAGGTCCGCGAGTGACAAAGTCATTAAGGATATTGGCCGTTGCGGTCCATATCCAGTCAGTTATGGTTATGAAACTCTCAACCTAGATAGCAGAGATTTACTTTTGTAATAATGAATCAAGTGAACTAACCTCAAAGTATTAGCCGATTTGATTACTAGAGGGTATTAATAGTGCTTTCAGAATTTAGTTCAACACGTTTTCTTTTATTCGATTTATTTATGTAATAAGGCTAATACACCTAATAGGGAACAACCATGGTTTTTCAAGGAAACTACATCTAACGATACAAGTATGGTAGATACTTGTACACCTCAGACAAGAACAGATAACCAACTATCAACTTTTAAGGAAAATATAGGATTTTCCTGGGATGACTCAACCTTACATAAACAGGCTGTTTAACATATAACTAATGGATAATCAAGCATCTTTCATAAGAAGATATACGATTTTCTTGGGAAACACTTTTCAAAGGATCAATGAAACATTTTTTTCTCCAGAACTAAACGCTTATGAACTCACGAGCTTTATGCTGATATTTTAAAACTGCTTGTATTCTTAGGGATTTAGTAGGCATGTACTTCCAGGCTTTTGGAGAAGTCGACGTGTTTGAGTCACGTCTTTCCATATTACTTTTGATATGAACAAAACTATGTATTAAGACAATGTAAAACTTTTTCATATATGTATTCAATGTTTGGTTGTGTTTACTAAGCTTGCTATGATACAACTGTTTTGATACTACGCATGGCGTCAACCACTCCCGAACATTTCCGCCGTTCTGGTTTGTGGGTGTGACAGATTGGTATCAAAGCTCTTGTTTATAGTGAACTAAGTATACTGTACCATACATGGTATACAACTATAAACATTAAGGGGCCTAAGTGCTCTAAACTAAAAGTGTATTTTCAATAATATAAGTACTCTTATAAAAAGTATAAAAGTATACCTAAGTACCCGAACCAGCATCATAAGTAGAACAAAACAAAAGTATTTGGATGTTGAACATTGGGATTAAACCTGGGCAGTTATGTAATCATGTCTAGGGTGAATATAGCCTGATCAACTATATTCAGTCGAGACATGACCAACATGTGCTTGGGAGTGACTGTGGTGTTGCAAAAAGCCTAAAACTTACCTAGATACCATAAGATTTCTAGAACCGAACATAAGGATTAAAATACTATATGTGTATTTTAGGATGCTAACGACTAAGCCGAAAACTTACACAAGGACCCATCCTTCAAGAATCAAGCATGTAGCCATGATACATTGGAAGTATTATTAGACTCAATGCTATTAACTATTCATTTACCATTACCGCGCATAGATCGCATGGATGGATTCCATCTCCCTGGCGACCCGTACTTTCCCAACCTAGGAGATGACGGATGGATCGAACCAGAGCCAGAAGGAAACCATCAAATTCCTTTGGACGATGACTTTGCCGAACCATTCCCTGAAGAGACTAACCCGGAACCTAAAGTCAAGAATCTACCTCAGGTGACCCCAATACCAAATCCTAACCCTCAATTTGGATTCCAAGGTCCAACACTCATGTAGGTCAGGAGTTTGAATAGGTGGAGCCACGAGCAATACCAACCCATCCCATACGACGGAAACCGCAACTTCTACAATCTGATACGCCGAGTGGATCGCAATGTGGAGCTAGGTATGGCAACCGTTCAACGAGCAATGGAGCTCAAAGCTGATTCGAACACCAGCACATACCACATCCTTCGCTTTGAGATTGCTCATCCGAGAGTTAACTACAACCTGAGTCGAGGTCATAGAGCTCCGAGCCAATCAGTCAGAGTACGAGAGACGCCTGCATGATGTGGAGCGTCAGCTGGCCGAATTAAGGTTTCACCTGAGGAGTGTCCGTCGCCAATAGGGGAATACCCTCCTCATTATTCCTTTTTGGCCTAAGGAACAACCTTCATATCTATGTTCTTAGTAGCTCTTTTCCGTAAACATCTCTGTCCTTCATATCGTCAAAATTTTCTCTTTGTTATTAGTATTTAGACCTATTGTTAGGTCATGAATTCCGAAATATGTAATCTCAGTTTCAGTTATGACGACAACAATCGTATTTGTGTTAAAGCATGTATCAGAGGATGTGATCATACCTTAGAACAATCATTCCTTTTTCCCATCGATTTCATATCAGTCTCCATGAAAAGCTTCAATGTCCTAATCAGCATAGGACGAATGAGTCTCCCATCGTGCCGATGTCCCTTGAATCAAGAAAGCGATTTGTCTCAATCTTCCTTCTGACGGAGTCCTCACTGGTTTCAGTGATAAGTCTGTTCAAACCTCAGTATCATTTCATGCATCAAAGCCAAGGAGCATCAACGGATGGAATGCTATGTATTCCTGGCTCATATTGTCAATGACGCAAGAAGTTATAGACCTCGAGAGTGTCTTCGAAATCTGCAACTTTCCCAATGTCTTCCCCAAAAAAATTCTAGGGATTTCTTCTGAGTGCCAAGTTCAATCCTGTATCGACTTAATCCTCAGAACTACCCTTATAGCCAAATCTTCATATCGTCAAGAGCCGACGAAAATGTGAGAGTTACTCAGCCAGCCCGATGAACTGAGCAACCAGGAGTTCGTAAACTTATTGTATGTGAACTTTCTGTGCTCAAATTTTTTCTATTATTACTAGGACCACATCTTGGGGATGTGGGTCGAATCAATGAGAGTCAGATAGCAAAACGAGAAATTCTAATGCATAAATGAACTTTTAGGATACATCTAGAGGCAACCATTGTTGCTCACAATCTTCTGTTCTTAACATGTAGTAGATCATGCCTCCGAAGAAACGTAACCAACCCACCAGTAAGACACCAACTCTCCAGATGGACTCAGCTACATTCCATGCTACTGGCACAGCAGCCGTAGCAGCCGCTCTAGCTGTTCTTGATGCTAACAGCCCAAATGGGAATGGGACAGCTTCCACACCTCGAATTGTAGCAGCACACCAGAAAACCAACAAGTACTTATCCAGGAGGACACTCCAACTCCCAGACCCAAGAGCGCCAAACGAAAATTCTGGATAGGGTGAGTCGCAAATCGTCTCAAAAACTAGCCAAGAGACAACAACCTGTGATAACTCCTACAGCCAGCACATCCACCAAAACAGTGCCAACACCAGTGCGACAATACGCTGGAAAACTCCCAAGCTGTGAGAAATGCAACTTCCACCGCATACAAAAGTGCAGAACACTTCAGTGTAAGAACTGCAACAGACAAGGACACACCACCCGTTACTTTAGGGCACCTGCACTGCTAAACACCTCGATTTCTGGTATGAAGATGGGTCACGTTTGCTACAATTGTGGCAAACCTGGACATTAGGAAAGAAATTGTCCAAGGGTTAAGGCTGGCAAGGAAGCTCGCTTCATAAAGACCCCGACCCAACACATCACTTCCACAACTAATGCTAGCATAGTCCAAGGGTGCTGCGTATGTAGCGAAATGGGACATCTCAAAAGAGACTGCCCAACAGAGGAGAACAATGAGGAAATGGGAGAAGTCTGACCTCAGGGAATGAGGAAGCATCAAAGAAACCTGTTGCGTATGGTACATTTTTGAAAACCCCAATAATTGTTCATAATTGTGATTACTTTATCGCTCGGATTAAATCACAAAATCCTTATAAGGTTTAAAGCCCTAATAAGCAAATCAGGATAGCGTAAGCGACTACGCTAGGGTCAGTTGTAGATATACATGACTTGTATGCACCAAACGATCATAGAGGATTTCGTAAGAACCATTCCATCAAGTGTTTATAGTTTCAGAACACCAGGACCCTCGTATTAGTAGTATCCACCAAGCTCAAGTCAAACACCGAAAATACGAGAAACGTTCATTTAGGGACACCAATGTGCTAACAAAACGATCCTCCCGGATTAACTTAATGCATAATTCTACGACGACACCCTGTTTAGTCCCACTGGGTCTATGTCATCCCAAACCCTTTTGTCTTAAATCGTTCGATCGCAAAACTCCCGTCGCTCATAACGACAAATTAGATGCGAACTTCCAAAATTCATCTCTCTTCGAAACCCAAAAGTATTCATCACCCACAAAGAAATGAACAAAGTAAGAGAACAATCCGGACAATTGTGGATATGTCGTGGAACTTTCTTGCAACAACGGCGACCTTTCCAACATCAAGGCTATGCCCTTCGAAGCCCTCTATGGCTGTAAGTATAGATCTCCTCTGTGTTGGGCTGAGGTAGGCGACACGCAACTAGTCAGGAGTCGAGTCCACGACAGTACTCTCATGAGTCCTGAAATCATCCGAGAGGCGACTGAACAGGATCTTACGAAATGGATACGCCAGTGAGAGACAAAAACCATTGAAATTCCAAGTTGGTGACCGTGTCCTTTTTAAGGTCTCACCCTGGAAAGGGCTGATATGCTTCGGAAAGCGTAGAAACCTAAATCCAAGATACATAGGACCCTTCGAGATCCTTGCTAAGATCGTTCCCGTAGCCTACAAACTTCATTTACCGCAATGAGTATCTGGTTAAACTCTTACGATTCCGCTCGGCGAGATTGATATCAACGAGAACCTGAACTTCGTGGAAAAACCATTCGAAATCATGGATAGAGAGATAGAACGAATGAAAAAAAGTTGCATCCCAATAGTGAAGGTTCACTGGAATGCCAAGCGGGGACCTGAATTCACTTAGGAGCGCGAAGATCTGATGAACCAGAAATATCCACATCCCTTTCCTAATTCAAGATTTGTATTCTATGTTCGAATCTCGGGATGAAATTCCCTCTAACAGGGGAAGATGTGACAACCCGAAACTTTTTCCGTTATCCTCACTCAACTTCCGTTAATCAAATTTGGGTTTTTATTTAATTTCGTCAAATTTGATAGTTTGGGAAGGACTTTACGTTTAAATAAATCAATTCGGATTTATTTCCGTTGACGTTAGTATTATTTTTTGGTCTAACGGAATATTCTAAACTCAGTTCGATCGTGTTTTGTATTCAAAAACGAGGTTTTCCAAGTCATAGTACAACATTCGGGCTATACACCCTCTCGAGAGGAGTGTACGGTCGTACACATGAGTGTGCGGCCGCACTCCCATCTACCAGCCACATACTCATCCCTATATATAGGGTGACCCTTTCACTCATTCCTTTCTTTTGGCTGCACTCTACTGTCTTTCTCTACTATCTTTCTCTAGAAACTTCATCTAAGAACACTCTAAGGGCCTCAAAAACGTGAATTACTCCATCATTCAACTTGTTATACTGGTAAGACACCTTGATCTAAGCTTAAAACTCTTCATGTTCTTCATGTTCTTCGTGTTTTTCATCACTTGAAGGTGTACGGCCGCACACCTTCATAAGGTGGCCGTACACACCTCAAAAACCCTCCAAAGTGAGAGTTTGATCGCCTATCTGCTAGTTGGACTTGGTATTAGCCTTGAAACACCTAAGAATCAACATTTTGGGCATGAATGAAGAGTGTACAAATGCACACCCCTCTTTACGGCCGCATACCCCTCTGTACAGCTGCACACTCGCTTGTACGACCGCACACACCCTCTGTAGGGCCGCACACTCCTGTATGTAACCGCACACACATGCTGACCGCACAACCTGGCCGCATGCATACTCTTTTGGCCGTACACCTCCTTTGTTTGATCATATAGGGTCCCGACAAGACTTTTCAAGTCTTTAGGGGTTTTTCATGTCATGTTTAGTCATGAAACACCCTAATGTCTGTGTTACTATACGTTATTAGGATCCACTTGAGTACGAAACATCAATTGACACTCAACACTCGTAACCGATCATCCGCTCGAATCATCCGTCAAAATGTAAGTTCATAAACCTACACCTTTTCCGAGTTTTTCATGTTTTCAGGGGGGAATACAAGCAAAAGTACAAGGAAACTTGTGCTCAAGTGTCACACCCCGAAAACCGAAGGCAGAAACATTTCCGGGGTTGACTCCACATTGAGTATCAAATCCAATGTACATAGTAAGTAAAGTAAATCAACCATTACATTACATATATGAAAGTTTTTACATTTGTTTCAAAAGCATAAGTAATACAAGTGATACATAGTATATGTGAATAAAACGAAACGAGTCTTCTATGCACTTCTTCTTCACCAAAAGAGATCGTCGGGTACCTATCTAATGTGAACCTGAGAATACAAGCGGTTTGAAAATCAGCATAAAGCTGGTGAGTTCATAAGCGGTTTTGTTTTCTGAAAATGTACGAGTTTCCCTTAGTTTTCTGAAAACGTGTTTATCCAAGAAAATCCCATATTTTCTTATGTAAAGTTAGTTTCCATATCCGAAAAGTAAAGTAAACGATGTACAATGAAAACACACTTGTTCTTGTGAATTGTAGTTCAGTTATTTAACTTATTACACTTTTCTGATTACATACTACTATTACTCAGGAAAATCCAATACTTTCCTATATGTGTGTGTGACCTGTTACTGATTCTGCTTGTACAAACTGTTGTCGGTTCCGATTATGTTCAATGTTGTCCCCAAGAAAACCCCATGTTTTCCTAACTGTGTGTGTATGAACTATTACCAATTCTGATTATGTTCGATGTTCTTTCCAGGAAAACCCCATGTTTCCCTGACTGTGTGTGAGTATCTTTACCGGTTCTGGTTATATTCAATGTTCTTCTCAGGAAAACCCCATGTTTTTCCTAAATGTGTGTGTATTGTTACCAATCATGTGTATGCTAACTGTAACAAATTCTGAATATGTTGAATGTTATCCCTAGGAAAACCCCATGTTCTCCTGACTGTGTGTATGTGTGTGCCTGTCATCCTTGAACGTGCATTAGTTTTATTACGTACATAAAACTAATAAATACTCGTAAAGTGTTAATAATCCTGATTGCGAGTCCTTAACCATACTCAGACTGGATATGACTCTGACCAGGGCCAATATCCTTTTTATGACTTTCGTCACCCTTGAACCTTTCTGTTCGGCTATAGCTAGCCGCCAGGTGTGGGATTGTTAGTCCCGTATGGATCTATACACTCAAGCCACGCTCTCCTACTTACGGAGATTCTGGTTACAGGGGCAGTCCTCCACTATCTCGTGCCATGGAAGTGTTACGAGGACGTGTCTCCAATCTTTAAGATTCCTCTTTACTTTTCGACTAGGAAAGTAGTATTTACGACTAGCTAAGTTTCTAACGTACCTGTCCTTTACACTCGAGCCTTGGTGTTTTATTAAGGACATTACACTCGAGCCTAGGTGTTATCTAATGATGACTGTCCTTTACACTCGATCCTAGGTGTCTTATTAAGGACGTTACAAATGATATATATATGTGTTATCATATGGTGATTGTTCTTTACACTTGATCCTAGGTGTATTATTAAGGACATTACAATTGATTTGTGTGTCATGATGGTATTTATCTTTCACACTCGAACCTAGGTGTATTGTTAAGGACATACATATATTTTATGTTTTCTGATGGTGTCTGACTTGAACCTTAGTGTTTCGTTACAGTCATTACAATGGTTTATGTGTGTTATCAATATATGTGTGAACAATCATATGTAAAGTATACAATATAACAGTATATGATAAGAATTGAAAATCGGGTTAAAACAAACAACACTGCAAGTTTAAACAGTTTGTTAAAAGGTTTTCAATTCTTAAAAATGTACAAATATGAAACCATTTAACTGAAATCGTAAGTTTAAGTATAAGATATTCTTGTACTTTTGCTTGTATTCCCCCCCTGAAACATTGAAAAACCATTGAAAAAGGGTAGGGGTATGAACTCACCAGACGCGAAAATGTGTCGATTTCGGATGCTAAACGTCGAATCGAGGCCTGATAACATGCGAGGTTCCTATGTAATATGAAATGGCATAGAAATATATCTAATTAAATTCATAAACTCTAATTAGATATGAAGTCACACTCCAACGAACGAATACACCTCAAAATGGGGTTTTGGAGTGACCCGGGTGACATCTATGGACGGGAATTGAAGCGAGGGACTTGGGATTTGAGTTTACTCCCCAAGAGTAAACTCCCTAATGAATTTACGGCCTAAACACTAGCCACACATGAGTTCACGGCCGTGAACTCATGTTGGCAAGGATTATGGAGCTTAATGGGTCACAGATGGCTATTATCACTTGGAAATGCTTGGAATAATTTTACCTAAGGCTTGGAATGAATTAAAATCACCAAATACAACAGTTAAGGAAGTTTACAGCCTTGGCATGGGGCCTATGGCCGTAAACTCTCATATTCCCTTGAATAATTGTTTTTAAGGTCCCAAAGTTAATCACATGTGATTCTAAAAATTCCTACAAGCCTTAAAATGATTTTTGGGCACAATATGACATGCTTTTAGGAGTTTACGGCCATGGAGCACCATCTATCGCCGTAAACTCTCAAATGAAGAGTTCTGATGTGTTTAAAGACCTTAAACTATTTTTGGTTGGTTCTATGATTTATTCCAAGGCTTTTGGTGGTGTTGGATGACTTTCTAACACCTTAAAAATGAGTTTACACCCATGATTGAGGTGTTTACGGCCCAAGCATATGCCTTGGCTGTAAACTCATACAAACCCCTCAAAATTCATGTTTGAAGTGTTCTAGGTCCATAACCAATATTCTAAAAGTCATATCTAAGCCTTGTTCATGTCTTGGAAGGGTTTAAGGGCTTAAAAACCCTTTAAATATGGGTTTACGGCCTATGCACCATCCTGGGCCGTAAACTCATATATAAGGCTCTAAATCATGGTTTGAGGCATTCTAATTCCATTTCATAAAGTCATCTAGTCATATTCTAGGTCTAATTGTGGTTTGGAAGAGTTTTGTTGCTCCAAAAACCCCATTTATATGAGTTTACGGCCTAGGACTGTTCTAGGGCCGTAAACTCATGATAATGGTCCTAATCCATGGTTTAAACTCCCATTTTAAGGCTCAATATGATGCAAAATGAGTATAGGAAGGTACCTTGAAGATTTGAGACCTTAAACTTGAGATTTGGACCTTTAATTATAGTTTGAGGAGAGAGGTTGGAGTGAAAGTTGTAGAATGGAGAAAAAGCTTCAAAATGAAGACTTGGATCACTTTAAATAGTGTCCAAGTTCAGGACACGGTAGAATTCTACCCGATACCGGCGTTAGACGGGGCTTTTGGTCGCACCCGGCCAATTTGCCGTAACCCGATATGGTTGATTCTAGAAATGTTCCGATCATTAATATGAGACGTTAGAATGAGTTCCAAGGGTATTAAGACACTTATTAAGTCATAAAATAAAATATACATTAATGACTTAATAAAATGCCAGAATCGGAAACGAAATCGGAAATGGCGACTGGATGATCGGAACGAGTCGCGAGAAGGGTTACATTTAGGGATATGAATTTCGGGTTGTTACATCAAGTTATCTCATTTGCATAAAATAATTATATGTTCAACATGCTTTGAACACAGAAAACCGTTTTACCAAACAATTAAGAAATCAACCTATAGAAACAATTTTCAAAACTAAAGCAAGGAACTTGTAAATCTTATCATAAAATGTGATATTTTAGAAAAAGATTTATACAAAACAAAAACAGGATTTTCGGTATTATTACTTGTAAACTTGTTAATTTAAGTTGGAGACATGTCCTTGGTAACACTCCACCGGATTCGTGAGTATAGGACTAACCCTTGTAACCAAAATCTCTTAAAGGGAGAGCGTAACAATTGTGTATAGATGTATATGGGACTGACAATCCCGCACCTCACTGCTAGCTATAGTTAGACCCGCAGGTCCGCGGATGACAAATTCATTAAGGATATCGGCCGTTGCGGGCCATATCTAGTAAGTTATGGTTATGAAACTCACAACCTAGATAGCATAGATTTACTTTTGTAATAATGAATCAAGTGAACTAACCTCAAAGTATTAACCGATTTGATTACTAGAGGGTATTAATAGTGCCTTCAGGATTTAATTAAACACGTTTTCTTTTATTGGTTTTATTTATGTAATAAGGTTAATACACCTCATAGGGAACAAACAGGGGTTTTCAAGGAAACTACATCTAACGATACAAGTATGGTAGATACTTGTACACCTCAGATAAGAACAGATAACCAATTATCAACTTTTAAAGAAAATATAGGATTTTCCTGGGATAACTCAACCTTACATAAACAGGATGTTTAACATATAACTAATGGATAATCAAGAATATTTCATAAGAAGATATAAGATGTTCTTGGGAAACACTTTTCAAAGGATCAAAGAAACATTTCTTTCACCAGAACGAAACTCCTATGAACTCACCAGCTTTATGTTGATATTTTAAAACTGCTTGTATTCTTAAGGATTTAGTAGGCAGGTACTTCCAGGCTTTTGGAGAAGTCGACGCGTTTGAGTCACGTCTTTCCATTTTACTTTTGATATGAACAAAACTATGTATTAAGAAAATGTAAACCTTTTTCATATATGTATTCAATGTTTGGTTGTGTTTACTGTGCTTGCTATGATATAATTGTTGTGATACTACGCATGACTTCAACCACTCCCTAACGTTTGCGCCGTTCCGGTTTGGGGGTGTGACACACACCCACCCCATAACCGCACACCTGGGGTAATGGGTCACCCACCACTATATATATGAGTAGACCCCCTTCTTTCATTCCTTTCTTCCCTTGGCTGCACACCACTACTTTCTCTCTCTCGATTCTTTAACCTAGAACCCTCTAAAGGCTTCAAAAACGTAAGTAATTTATCCCTTAGCATGAAAGACCACTTGATTCTTCATGTTTCAACGTTGTTCTTCATCCCTTGAATGTGTACGGCCGCACACCTTCATAAGGGTGGTTTTACACACCTTAAAGGCTCTCCAAAGTGAGAGTTTGGTTGCTATCTTCTAGTTGGACATGATCTTACCCTTGATGCACCTAAAAGTCGACAACTTTGGCATGAACATGAAGAGTGTATGGCCGCACACGCCTTTGTACGGCCGCACACCCCTTTGTATGGCCGCACACACAGCATAGGGTCGTACACCCACTCTGATGATCATTTTTGTCCTCAAACTTGCAATACCACTAAGCATGTGACCTAGAACACTTCTTGGGTGCTAGTTAGGACCTTGGAAACAACTCAAAAACTCCCAGCTTCATGATTATATGACCGTACACTCATGGTCCATACACCCATGAAACAAAAGATATCACTCTATAAAGGATTTATGATAATAAAAAGGGTTTTCCTGTATTATTGTAGGTAAAGTCGTTAATCTAATTGGAGACACGTCCTTGGGCACTTACAAACCTAACTAAGTGGAGGACTACCCCTTATGAACCAGAATCTCCTAGAGGGATAGCGTGATTTTTGTGTATAGATCTATATGGGACTGAATATCCCGCAGCTTACTGCTAGCTATAGTAGGATCGACAGGTCTACGGGTGACAAATTCATAAAGGATACTGGTGCCCAATTCGCTCCATATCAAGTTAATGTATGGTCATAAAGCTCGCAATGTAGATAATAACGATGTATTACATAATAATAGAACGAACGAACTAACTTCAGAGTTAATAACCAAGTGTTTACGGGAGGATATTATCAATACCTTCAGGATTTAGATTACCACATTTTCAATTAGTTTTATTTGTGTAATAAGACTAATATACTTCACTGGGAGTAACCCGGGTTTTTCAAACATGAAGAACGCTCTAATGATATGAGTAGGATAGATACTTGTACTCTTCAGTTTAGAACGGATAATCAATAACATACCTTTATGGAAAATATAGAATTTTCCCAGGATAAAACCGGTATTTTATAAATAGATGGTTTATAAATCAACTAATGAACATTCATTATTAATTCCATGACTCCTTAGTTTATGCATCCGGGTTATGTATGAAGAATACCTGATAGATTGTGGAAGGTGTGGTTTCTGCCTTATTCCATGTTCCTTTTTTGGTTGTGGGTTTAGGGCAGATCAATAACATTAACTGTCTATCCGATATTGGTTTATACGTAACTAGTATGAACTAATAAGTCATAGAAGGAATTGGTTAGTCATGCTTTTTATAAGAAAATATTGGATTTTCTTGAGGAACAATATCAACAGTTATCGAAGGATCAATACAGTTAACTTTGTAAGTACCTAGTGAATACTTCAGGATTATGTACATGAGAATCTGACAACCAGTGGAATGGGTGGTCTCCGCCTCTTTTCTTCTTCCTTGTTTGGTTGTGGTCTTGGGGCAGAACCACACAATCGATTGTTTGTTCGATTTGGATTGTATATGATTTGTATACACTAAGTACTCGCAGGAAGAACTAGCAAGAATTATTTTTACTTAACATTTACTATATCAGAAAATGTAAGGTTTTTCTGGAGAAACATAATGTACTTTTCGAATGAACGAAGAACAGTTTTCGAAAACAAAATGCTTATGAACTCACCAAATTTAAGCTGACACTCTTTCAAAACCTACTTGTATTCTCAGGAGACTAGTAGACAGGTTCACGCATCGGGTTCAAGAAGATGGCGCATAGTAGCTTTGAGTCTTTACTTGTTATATACTTTTGATGACAATCGTGTATGATTCAAATGCAATGTAAACGTAATACTATTAATTCAATGGTTGTTGCTCCTTTGATTACTATTATTTAGTTGTTATGATAATTCACATGACGTCCTCCGCTCCCGAATGTTTCTGCCGTTTCGGTTTGGGGGTGTGACACCAAAGTTTCATACACGAAAGGCACATCTGAAGTGGAAACCATGAACCATTGGCTTGAAACAATGGGAAAAAGTATCAATCTTGGAAGTTTTCGCAACAACAAATCAAAACGGCTTATGAACATTATTTGAATGATACTTCACTTGGAAGTTCATCTTCGAAAGAGTCAAATACTCCAGTGTGACAATCCGAAATTTCTATCTTATACACCTATTCGAATCAATGAAGGTCAGACTCGTTTTTGCTATCTTTTAGCACTGTTTAGAGTCTATTTGAGTGTTCTAAACCCAATACAATTAAGGTGGGAACCTAGAAATGGGATAACACGATGCATATCAAGAAAAATCGGGCCAAACACTCCAACACATGGAGTGTGCGGCCACACACTTGAGTATACGGCGACACATAGGTGTGTGCGGCCGCACACCCATCCCAACACTTGTCATTTTTGAACACTTTTTCACTTCTTCAAACAAGTGAGTGATTCCTTCTTTGATTAGCTAGTAAATGACCTTAACTAGACTTTTCCCTTGATTTGATCCAGGAAAACACCTATTTGGTGTTAGAACACCAAGAATACACACTACTTTAAGGGATTTTAACCACACTTTTAAGCCTCTAAATCGGGTATACACTTGCAATAGCATGTTATAAGCTAAAAGCCCTTGAATTTATACATTAAAAACGCCATTTCATATGATCTTCAGGTGTGTACGGCCGCACACACACCAAGTGTAGCCGTACACACCCTTTTTATGGTCTAATATGGAAACAAGCTTTCATTCCAGCTAGCCAATGGTCAAAACACCTTCCCTAGAACATTCCTAAGGCTTGGAAACACGTTTTAGCACATTGCATAAGGAGTGTGCGGCCGCACACACATCTTGGCCGCACACCCACAAATGTGGTGCATTTTGACCATACACTCCCTTATATAGCCATATACCCCTTATATACAATCATGTATGGTTGTAACACTTAATTCTAAGTGTTTTTATGTCCCTAAGGCGTATCCCTAACACTTTTAGTGGTTATATACATGGAGAGTATTCATATATGTGTAATTATATGTTAAATAGGATTCGTTTGTGCACAAGACTCCAATTGACACCCAACAATCCTATATCGATCTTTCATTCAAGTTACACACTATAGGTGAGTTCATACCCGTTAATCAACCTTTTAAATGATTTTAAAATGATTTAATGGAGGGGGGGAATACAAGTAGAAAACAATATGTTATAGAACCAATCACATGTGATTTATAACTGTGTTTTCAACAAACTGATTTCACATAATTCAAAATGTGATAAACGCAATGGTTTTCAGTTCTGTTATACTTTGTTATCAAATGAATTACTTTTGAAATATTTTATAAAATTACATCAAGTCATTATTATTCATTGTTCAAAACTCTTAAATGTTTTACAAAACCTCTTTCAACTTATTGTTAAAATCCATATCTATAAACTTATGTATCATGTATATATGTGTTGATATAAGAGCTTTCATTCTTCATTCAGTTCCAACACTCTTGGGTAGCAAGGGTGTATAAACCTACTTGGACACTCAATTTACATTTCCAGTAAACTATTATAGGTATAGTTTAGGGGATACAAAACATTATTCCTATTACAAGGAATTACACCAGAGTCAGTTCATTCATGAGTCTTTACTAATACATCAATATGAAAAGATACAATTACATGGATAGTTTTACATAGATACTTTTACATTGATACTATTACATGGATAGTATATGATGAGATACTATTACATTTTATATGTGTAAATACTATTATATATGTACGGGACTAACCATTCTACGCCCAACTGTTAGCTACAGAGGGAAAATGCACATCGACGGATGTCTATGGTTAATACTATTTGGCATCTTCCATGTCGTGTTTATCCTAGTACCAAAGGATAATACTTAAATGATTATATAATTTCCGTTTTACTTTTGTTTAGCATTCCTCACTCATAGAGGAATGCTAAACATCTCATATCTGGCCTCCCGGCCTCCCACTACCCATCCAATCCATGAAACTTCCACCGACCCTGCAACATTAGTGTATACTAGCCACACATAACGTTGGACCCGATAGACTTTTGAATATCCAATTCTACCCTAAGGTCGAATGAAACATTCTCAGTCTATAACATCTTGATTATGCACAACCGTGATGCAAACACTAAACAACTATAGTAAGGATGTCAATTTCATAAAAGGAAAACCCTAGGCTAATAATAATCATGAAATCAGGCAATTCCTGAATATCCCTAGCCTAATACTAGCATGTTGTTCTAACATATCACATAATCAAATAACTTGTGTGGTATTTTGGGGTCTACTTACTGGCTCTGGATGATCGTACGCTCTGCATCCTCCTTTACTTATTTCGAAAACCTTTTGAAAACCATTTTGTAAATCCCTCCTTGATTTGAGACTGGATTCCCATGAATTTTCCTCCAATTCACTCAAACCTAGGCTCTGATACCAACTTATAACGACCATAAAATTTGAGCCAAATTAAAACATTTAATTTATTCAAAACCATTAAGTACATACATTTGTTTTCAAAATGGTTTAAACATCAAAGTATTTCCCCAAAACCGTATCATATAGTTCATAAAACATGAGGAGCGGTACGATCACGCCTTCCCCTTGCCACGATCTCTTGAAACACCTGAAACAATAAACCACAACTGTAAGCCCGGAAGCTTAGTGAGTTACCCCAAGAATACCAACCACATATAACCATACTTATATCATATCACAATATAGAACAACCATGCCTCTCAAGTCTGCAGCGTGACTGGTCCGCCCTCAACAGGCCTTTATTTCACTTGGTCCACACTCTGAGTCTATAGTATGTTTGGACCGCCCGTACTGGGCCTTCAGTCTAGCTGGATCTATCTGATCCTTTGGTATGACTAGACCGCCATACGGGCCTACAATCTGTCCTGACCGCTCGTAGGGTATGTTGGCCTTCAGCACAAAGCAGGACCGCCTTAACCCAAACATCAAGCATATAACCATATGTACATATAACAGGAAATCTCATAACAATCCATAGGCAAACAAATCGATCTAGCAGATCATAAAGCATAGCATCATCCTTACTAGGATATCGACTGAACCGGTCACTAACACAACGTCATCCTATTTACCAGGATACCGACCTAAACCAGGTCACTAATATAGCATCATCCGATGTACTAGGATACCGACCTAAACCAGGTTACTGACATAATATTGTCCTAATTACTAGGATGCCGATCTAACGGATCAACAAGTACATAACCATTACAAGTACTGATATCTGATATAACAATCTCACAGATCATCGATCATAGCAATCTCTCATGACCAAGGCATCGACCTAACCAAGTCACTAACCTACCAATCCTAACGGATTAGATGAGCATAACAACATACTGTTTATTCTGATACCAATCTAACAGATCATAACCACATGTAGCATACTATAACCACGATAACAACTAAATGGGTCGGCCTTGGTGCCTTAGATCCTATTGATATAGTGAGGATAACTCTCCTGCAATTGCTGACTAAAAAGATAAGACCAAGCTGCTCTGATCTCCGACACGATCGCCGCCATTGAACACTACCATAGAACCAATTCCATAAATACCAATATTACCAAAGTACCCTTGGAAGTCAAACTGGTCAACTCTTGGTCGAAGTCAAAGTCCTCAGTCAAAGTCAACCTTCCTGGGTGACACTACTCGCCGAGTCACACGAAGACTCGTCGAGTTCCCATACCCAGAAAACTCTCATAATGCAACCTAACTCGCCGAGTCGCCCCAAGACTCGCGAAGTCCAATGACCTCTGAGTCCCACTGTAACGCCTGTGTTTCTGGGCTTGTCATTAATGTTGATATAATAGTCTAGGTTAACCTTTGTAATCCATTTTGTAATAATAGAAGTGTATTATTTGAGTATTATGTGTTTTGTGCTTAATTGCTTAATTATGTGGTTTGATTAATTAAGAATAAAAATAAGCATCAAAATTAAAGTGTAAAATAAACTTGATATCTTTGGATAATGTTGTAGTAGTGGAAACGAGGTTGTCGAATATATATAGAACGCCCAAATCTGACTTCGTATGAGGAAGTTATGATTTATCGAAGTTTCGGCTTAGCGGTATGCAACCTGAAATACTCGATTTGAGATCGAGCGGTTTTTAGCAGAAGCAATCTAAACGAGGATCAAAGGTCTCGTTGTTGGTATCGAAGCGATGAAAAGTTAGGCGAGAACGGAAGTCAAACGAAGAAGTTATGAATTTATAACGAAGTTTTTCTGTCCCGACTTATTAAAAATAAATAATAAAAATAAAGTCAGAATTAGCCGACGGAGTCTAAACGAAAGTTGTAGAGCGTAGCCGAAGAGGAGTCATCGGACTCATCCGAAGTACGCCCAGCGTACTAGCGTACGCCCCGCGTACAACAAAGCATGACATGCCTCGCACTCGAGTTCTTCGGATACGTAGGCAATGACGATTCTGAGGCAGTACGCCCCGCGTACTCCGAGGCTCCAGCCTCCTATAAATAGGATGCGAGGGTAGCCGAGTTCTTTTGCTCTTTTCTCTCTTCTCTCTCCCGTTTTGCATCGATTTGCGTACCAGAAGTACCCCGAAGCCCCGGTAATATTCTCGAGCCCCAAAGCAAGTCCCGAGATCCCGAAGATCCTGAGAAGTGCGATTTCCGTGCCGAAGCTCTGCCCGCGAGAAGTTCGATTTTTGTAGGGATCTTCCAGATCTGCTGAGGATTACTACCTCTGCAAGCCGTAGTGCTGTCCGATCATCTTCTGATCAAGTGAGTGTGTAGTTACTTTCTTCTAACGCATAATTATGAAGTATTTTATATGAAATACGTGTTATGTGTATAATTTTGTTGTTATGTGCGTGAATGTATATTCACTCTCTTCTACCTCATAGATCTGATTTATTTTCTATGAAATACGTGTTATGTGGGTGTGCCTCATCTGTTATGTGGAATATGTATTGAATGAAAATGATATACAGGTTTTAAGCTATGTATGAGGATATATATTTTTATCTACTAATATGTTGGGTAGATATTTGGTGTGTAATAAACAGATGAGAGGCCTCGATGTTGTTGTTGTTGTTGATCTAGTTCTTCAGCGGAGTATGGATAACGACTACGGACTCTTTCTAGACAGTCCAGTGGAACGCTAGCAGGTTCATAACCTGTAGGTGTTGTGAACGATGTGTTCACCGGTGTACTCTATCCCCCTCATGGTTGCCTTTAGGATATCTATTGTTGAGGAAACCCCTTAGAAGTAATGTCCGTCCCGATGAAAATCCTAGATTAGGTCCCTTGAGATAGATGTTATTTTAGGGACATAAAGTGAGGATAATGGGAATGGGTAATCGGGATAGTGATTGGTTGGTGAAATTAAATATAATTTATTTATTGTGGGATGAAAACCCTATATGCTCACCAGGCTCCCAAGCCTGACCCACTCAGTTTTATTTGTATTACAGGAAGTGGTGCGAGGGCATAAGATGGTTGAATCATCAAGTTGTTTTGTTTACAAGTCTGTATATGTATATATTTGTTGAATGACTTGTAATGTTGTCGTTTATGCTTTATGGTCTGTATCGGAACATGACATCCCGAGTTTTGATTATATAATGAAAATGCACCTGTTGATGAAATGCTTTGATAAATATTATTTTATCATGTTTTGTTTTGGGAACAAATTCCGCAACACTTTTAAATCAAAAGGATTTGCTCTGAAATTATTTTAAAAAGCATAAATAAAATCGGTCTTTTCTGGCCGAGATTTTGGGGGTGTCACACCCACCCTGTCGGGCTCACCAAGTCGCCAACCGACTCACTTAATCCAAGGCTTTAACCTAAAGAGGTTAGGGTTCTACGACCTGACTCGCCGAGTCCAAGAACAGACTCGCTGAGTCCAAGGCAATCATCAACAGACTCGCCGAGTTGTTCTTCCAACTCGTAGAGTCCAAGCTCATCATCATACTCCTCTCCGAGTCACCCATGCGAATCGCCAAGTTACTACGCGACTGAAGTCTGATCCATAGCCCGAATCGCTGAGTCATCTCGCAGACTCGCTGAGTCCATTCATGTATTCCCATAATCTCGAGTCACATACCTACTCCTTTGCTCCAAACAATAGATCTGGGTTTCCAGAGTCCATTAGCAACTTAAAGTTGCTACCTTTACGTGCTTCTTGTCCCATAATACCAAAAACCAAGCTAGAAAGGAACTTAACTCATAGGGAATGGCTTTTGCATAGCAACCAAAAGGTCTTTCTGCATTTTTGATCCAAATAGAGCTCAGATCTACAGTTTCAACTCCAGATCTAACTTATGCACCAAGATCTTAACATATCATCTCCAAACAAACCCTAAACTTCCATGAAAAATGGATCTAGAAAGGAGAAAGCCAAGGATAACTTTTCATTACCTCCAAAACGACCTCCTAATGAAAAGTAAACTGAATATCCACAAATCTCCTTGACCCAAGCTTCTCGATCTTAAAGATCTCTTCACAAAACACTTAACAATGCTCTAATTTGTTTCCAATGGCTTTCACTCATGATTCTAGGGCTTCTGGATCTCACAGGGGGATAAGGGAGCTGAGGGGAGGACATTAAGTCCTTTAAATAGGGTGAAGCCCCGAAGATTAGGGTTTTTCCTTGTCCAACACTGACTCGTCGAGTCCAGCCGTCGACTCGGCGAGTCAGACCACATAACCACGTGCCCGACACCCGCTTTAACTCGACGAGTCAAGAGACCTACTCGCCGAGTCCCTTCTTTATTTTCATCTAGCACCCTTCAACTTCCTGCTTTTGAACTTGGGATGTTACAACTCTCCCCCACTTAAATTAGGCTTCGTCCTCGAAGCCTTCTGCAACACAAACTTCCGGATGATATTCCCATAATGCATCCATTGATCTCAAACCGACCCAGATTCCTTCAAACACTGCTTTCGAATTCCAAAATCCATCTCTTCCCTTCCATGGTCATGATAACTGCTTCAAGCCGGCCACCGACTTCCTTTCTCTAATAACAACACTCATCACTAAGTGCCACTAGAAGACACTACCTTCCTTCCGTCCTACTTATTCATTCGCCACCTGCGAAAACTAGATACCATTATAAACCACCGAGTCTTGACCCAATATTATCTTGCCATCTCTCACCCATCTGGCGCCACTTCTATTTACTTGCACCGATGGAAACTCATCTTGTTTCCTCCCTGGATCGAATCCCTTACCGCGCTGACATGATGGAAGATTTCACAGCTTCTGAGCAACCCTCATGAACATCCAACCAAAACGTCCATACACATCGTACCTGGCCCACACAACCTCGAGCTGGAAGGCCAGGCACGCCTACGATGGTCCGGCCATCCCTAGGATGAAAGACCACTACTCACATAACTCATTACGACAACCATAATTTGGGATCCAAGGATATGCCCGTGCATCACTTCATATCTCCCCTGACTCCGCGCATGTGTTAACCGTTCCACAATCTCAACGGGCATCCAACCCGTATGTGCTTCCACACTTCTGGTACAATCTCCATGCATATCACCATCAACTGGAGCAATTTCGATCATCCATTTACTCTACTGCCTTCCTTACAGAGGACTAACACTCCTTTTGGAGCTACACACCTTTCCTTTCTAGGAAGTCTACTTAACAACTTTTACCGCACCTATAAGTGCCACTAAGCTAAACTCCACTCTACACTATCCATGTAGAGCAACCGCTATTCTCGAACTCCCATATACCCCGAATCCGATCACATAACCAACAAGGCCCACGCACGGCCTCCAGCCAACTCCATCATCATGATCAATACTTGGGGCCAGACCATATCGATTGCTATTGCATGGCAACATATCCACTCATTCTCCGCATACAGATCCACTTAACACATACAGAGTCTTCAGGATGACTGGACCGCCTTACCAGGCCTTCAGCCTATCTAGAACACTCTCAGAACCTTCAGCATGTCTGGACCGCCCTCCCGGACCTTCAGCCAGTCTGGACCGTTCCCTGAGCCTTCGGCCTGACTGGTATGCCTTCCGGCCTTCCATCTATCCCGACCGCTCAAAACTGTCGTACGTCACCCTGAACCATCATTCCCAGGAATCTCTCCCATGCGGTCTATTCTATCCCTCTTGGGGTTCCGAACTCCAGCTCCGTTCCCGGAATCCTTTCCATGGCCTAAACCCAAGCCGCACATCGACCAACTACCTTTCCTGAAACCATGGTTTGTTCCCTGCCCCACTTGTCTATCACTTGCTCCAATCATGCCACACTCTCGGCTAACAACACCGTTGGATCCAACATTTTAATTAAAACACCCATTTGGATCCATTATCGGTCCCTAACTGGAGTATTACCCGATCCAAGAAGATGAAACCTCAGAGACACTCCGAACGGATGAGATCACCAAGATTCTTTGAACTCCGTCTGACCCCTAATAATAACTTCCGATCAACCAAGATACACCGGAGTCCTCAACCTACTCTAGCAGCATGCTCAAAAGGTGGAGCAGATCTATTAAGTGCTAAAGTGTAGAAGCCTACTCAATACCCGAACATAGATCTGCAGCATAAACAGAGTCTTCAGCATGACTGTACCGCCCTACTAGGCCTTTAGTCAATCGTCCACCTTCTCGAAAATCTGAGGTATGTTCCTTGGCCTGTGTGTCTACCATACACGCTAAATAACCCGCACACCCATGCTGAATGCGCTGCTGAGCCCTGACATCTAACAAAACCCTCAATCTATCAATCCAAAACCCTCAGAGTCGAGCACACCCTAGACTGAAAACTTGAGCTGAACTCGATTCTTGACTAGGACCCCAACATGGTTACCCAACTTCTGCTATCAAGCATTCAAAAGACGTATTCTTATGCTGGGGATTTTTGCTGACCCCCAAACAACACAAGCCTCAACTAAGCAGCTAATAGGGCCTCTGTTCTCACTGTCGGGTTGTGAAACTTATCCCTGTTTCAAAACCTTTCCACTTCAGCATCTCAGGGTAACACTCCCCAACTTAGATTCAACTAAGACTTCATAATACATGAAGATTGGAGGATTCTCAATCCTCCTCACTTCCCAACGATTTATCAGATGACAACCAACTCTTTCCCACTAGTGTTCCATTGCTAGCTAGACCCGAGTCATCACACACTTCTAAGAATCAGATGATCACTTCCTGAATCGTAGTGAATCCAACATCTGCTAATACGTGAATGAATCCACACCCACTTCCTGAAGACCATCATATAGATGCTCCAAATAATACCTCGACAACGAGTTACTTCTCTTGGCGCTTTTAATCTGTCAACCACTAATTGTTGCTAACCACTAAATCCTGACCATGATGAATAAACCTTTTGTGGGACTCCATCCGCAGTCCTCCCACATCAAACCCCTTTTTCAAAGGTGTTCCAAACAAGCTTCCCGCTTTCGGGCTTTAGGGTTCACAAACAGCTAACTCACTCACTAACTCAAACGCCCACAGCTGAATGGCAGCTGCTGAAACAACCTCTGCCCTAAAACGGGCTAAAAACCACTCCTAAGACATAGTATACAGTCCCAAAAGTGCAATAGATCCCACAAACAGTCCTTTCCATCCGATACAAGAGATCCAAGTAAAACCGGACCTCACAACACTTGTGGCATGCCGACCGTCCTGAGCTCCCCGGCGCTGAAATAATGTTGCCTATTACTGTAACCAACTGACCCCAAGCTGGAATACACCTGATCCTAGGGTCACAAGCCTGCTCACTCCTTCGAGATCGGAAACTGAGAGGGTGCAATCCTTGCCCTACCAAACGACGGTCCAATTTATTAATCAACCATTTCACTTCCAGCTGAAAAACCCCAACTGAACATAATCATCACTCCTTTCCAGAGTTCCCACGACCCATAACCCGACCTCGAGCAAACCCCCGAGCCTCAAATCTAGAAACCCACAAGCTAGACTCTCCCACTCAACCTGTGGAAATATAACGAGTACATGTCATCTTCTTGCTCCTAGAAAACTGTATCCTTCTGCTCATCAGAGTATGTACCGATAACATGTCCCGGTCTTGGAAAGCCCAACCAGCTCCTCTCTCTGTCGTCGTTACAGCTGCCAAAGCTGCTGTGGCAACCGTCTCAGCAATGTTTGAATGACGCTCGACAAAATACTCAACCATGGTGGTGTTGAAAGACCCAATCATCTTCGGAATTTATCCCCGAACAATCTCGATCGTCTCCTCTCATGGGGTCTCCCTGACAGGATCCCCTGACAATGCTGGACTATCCTGGCTGCCAGCTCCTGATCCTAACCAGGATCCGGTCACAAGACATCTTGTGACCACCATTCAGGCAATACACCAACAATTCCCTAATAACCTATATAATGACAGGGAAAGGGCTCCAAAACCTGACCCTAGGGGTTGTGACTTCCTTGCCATGCATATCGGTCCTATGCTTTCAGTAGTACGGGCCTATACTACCTTCCACACCTACCCATATTTGTCTCAAGTACCATCACAACGCCCTAACAATATACATAAATGTAGCGAGTGATTAAATCCTCACTCCTAGAGGAATGCTAATCATCTCATATCTGGCCTCTCGGCCTCTCACTACCCACCCAATCCATGAAACTTCCACCGACCCTGCAGCATTAGTATATACTAACCACACATAACGCTGGACCCGATAGACTTTTGAATATCCAATTCTACCCTAAGGTGGAATCAAACATTATCAGTCTATAACATCTTGATTATGCACAGCCGTGATGCATACACTAAACAACTATAGTAAGGATGTCATTTTCATATAAGGAAAATCCTAGGATAATAGGCATCATGAAATCAGGCAATTCCTGAAGATCCCTAGCCTAGTACTAGCATGTTGTTCTAACATATCACATAATCAAATAACTTGTGTGGTATTTTTGTGGTATACTTACTGGCTCTGGCTGATCGTACCCCCTGCATCCTCCTTTACCTATTTCGAAATAAATCCCTCCTTGATTTGAGACTGGATTCCCACAAATGTTCCTCCAATTCAGTCAAACCAAGGCTCTGATACCAACTTATAACGACCATAAAATTTGAGCCAAATTAAAACATTTAATTCATTCAAAACCATTAAGTTCATACACTTGTTTTCAAAATGGTTTAAACATCAAAGTATTTCCCCAGAACCGTATCACATAGTTCATAAAACATGAGGAGCGGTACGATCATGCCTTCGCCTTGTCACGATCTCTTGAAACACCTGAAACAATAAACCTCAAATGTAAGCCCAAAATCTTAGTGAGTTACCACGAGAATACCAACCACATATAACCATACTCATATCATATCAGAATACATAACAACCATGCCTCTCAAGTCTGCAGCGTGACTGGTCCGCCCTCAATAGGCCTTCAGTTCACCTGGTCTACTCTCTAAGTCTACAGTATGACTGGACTGCCCGCCCGCACCATGTTCTGTTCCCTGCCCCACTTTTCTATCGCTTGCTCCAATCATGCCACACTCTCGGCTAACAACATCGCTGGATCCAACATTTTAATTAAAACACCCATTCGTATCCATTCTCGGTCCCCAACTGGAGTATTACTCGATCCAAGAAGATGAAACCTCGGAGACACTCCGAACGGATGAGATCACCAAGATTCTTTGAACTCCGTCTGACCCCTAATAATAACTTCCGATCAACCAAGATACATCGGAGTCCTCAGCCTAGTCTAGCAGCATGCTCAAAAGGTGGAGCAGATCTATTAAGTGCTAAAGCGTAGTAGCCTACTCAATACCCAAACATAGATCTGCGACATATACAGAGTCTTCAACATGACTGGACCGCCCTACCAGGCCTTCAGTCAATCGTCCATCTTCTCAAAGATCCGAGGTCTGTTCCTTGGCCTGTGTGTCTACCATACACGCTAAATAACCCACACGCCCGTGCTGAATGCACTGCTGAGCACTGACATCTAACAAAACCCTCAATCTATCAATCCAAAACCCTCAGAGTCGAGCACACCCTCGACCGAAAACTTGAGCTGAACTCGATTCTTGACTAGGACCCAAACATGGTTACCCAACTTCTGCTATCAAGCATTCAAAAGTCGTATTCTTATGTTGGGGATTTTTGTTGACCCACAAACAACACAACCCTCAACTAAGCAGCTAATAGGGCCTCTGTTCTCACTGTCGGGTTGTGAAACTTATCCCCGTTTCAAAACCTTTCCACTTCAGCATCTCAGGGTAACACTCCCCAACTTAGATTCAACTAAGACTTCATAATACATGAAGATTGTAGGATTCTCAATCCTCCTCACTTCCCAACGATTTATCCGATGACAACCAACTCTTTCCCACTAGTGTTCCATTGCTAGCTAGACCCGACTCATCACACACTTCTATGAATCAGATGATCACTTCCTGAATCCCAGTGAAACCAACATCCGCTAATGCATGAATGACTCAACACTCACTTCCTGAAGACCATCATATAGATGCTCCAACTAATACCTCGGCAACGAGTTACTTCTCTTGGCGCTATTAATCTGTCAACCACTAATGGTTGCTAACCACTGAATCCTGAAAATGATGAATAACCCTTTTGTGGCACTCCATCCGCAGTTCTCCCACATAAAACTCCTCTTTCATAGGTGTTCCAAACAAGCTTCCCGCTTTTGGGCTTTAGGGTTCACAAACAGCTGACTCACTCACTAACTCAAACGCCCACAGTTGAATGGCAGCAGCTGAAACAACCTCTGCCCTAAACCAGGCTACAAACCACTCCCAAGACATAGTCTATAGTCCCAAAAGTGCAATAGATCACACAAACAATCCTTTCCATCCAATACAAGAGATCAAAGGAAAACCGGACCTCACAACACTTATGGCACACCGACCGTCCTAAGCTCACCGGTGCTGAAATAATGTTGCCTATTACTGTAACCAACTGACCCCAAGCTGGAATACACCTGATCCTGGGGTCACAAGCCTGCTCAGTCCTTCGAGCTCGGAAACTGAGAGGGTGCAATCCTTGCCCTATGTAACGCCCTCAGATCCGGGCTCGTCAATTTAGAGGCAATAGGGGTCGAAAATGACTTTTTCAACAAAAGATTATTTAGAATAAATAATCTTAACCTAGTTGTAGAATATGTCACTAGGTTTTCGTACATATAAAGAACGCCGAAATCCGAGTTATAACGAAGAAGTTATGACCGGTCAAAGTTTCGCGACGGAACTGGCACGGCACCGGGAAGCGTAAATAGTGAATTTACGATAGAAAAAGATTTAGCCTTAGCGCTCTAAACGAAAGTCGTAGAATATGTTAAACTAAGAACATCGATAAAAAGAACGCCCAAATCTGACTTCGTATGAAGAAGTAATGATTTTTCGAAGTTTCGGACTAGATCGAGCGGTTATTGGCTGACACAACCTAAATAGGAATCGAAGATCTCGTTAATAGTAGCATAACGAGAAAAAGATGGGCGAACGGACGTCGGATGAAGAAGTTATGAGGATTTAACGGACAAATCCTGTCCCAGCCTGTTAATAATATAAAATTTAAAATCGTGTCAAAATTAGCCGACGAAGTCTAAATGAAAGTTGTAGAGTACGTTCCCGCCTTCGCGTGGATATAAAGAACGTCGAAAACGGAGCTCGTATGCAAAAGATACGAATTTTTAAAGATTAAACTTGAATTTGCAAAGCTGTTGCTAGATGCGATGATGTGGCACGATTTAGATTGTCCATCGCTGAAGACAGCCTCGCCTTGGATGCATGACACACAACCCCTCGCATATGTCGAGCATTAGCATCCGACGCCCCGCGTACGAGGTTCGGAACGCCCTGCGTAGAAGAACACTTCCTCAGTCCACAAGCCTCCACGTCTCAGCATCCGAAGCTTGCCACACCTCAGTCTTATCCGAAGCTACGCGCAGCGTAATGCAGCTGTACGCCCAACATATGTCCGAAGGCTCGTGCCTATAAATAGGTTGTGAGGGTTGCCAAGCAAAACACACCAATTTCTTTCTCTCTCTAAAATTCTATCTCTCTCTAACCTAAGCCTAGGTGATCCCCTAGCACCCTAAGGAAGCCCCGAGGCTCCCAGAGTCCCGAGAAAAAGGAGTCTTTCGGTTTCGAAATGCTGCTCCAAATAAGTTCCGGTTTTCGATGAAATTCACTGTAAGTGTGCTACGCTTATGCAATTTTTAATATAGCTTTCAAATAATTATAGGAATGTTATTAGGTCCTTAAAATAATTATTTAGGCTATTATTATGAGTTATATTGAGTGTTATTAACGCTTGTATAATAAAAATAATAGTCAGACTATTAATTTGTCGCGGTTGTCATTAGACTATACCCTAGTGGTATTGGTACTAGGTTTTATCGAAGGAAAATTGTTTTAAGAGTATCGAAGCATTGTCCGAGTGCTTAGTCACCACCTACTCAGGTCAGTGCATAGTTACTTTCATCTTACACATAGATATGATGTATTTTATATAAACTACGTGCTATGTGTGCATATTATCTGAATACTTGTTGTCTATGCTGGATGAACGTTTTATACATGTTTTAAATGATTTAAACTGTATATGTATTTTATATATACGAATATGTTGGGTATGACATGGGTAGATGAATGATTAGAGATAAAAGATGACGTGAGTAAACATAGGCAGCTATAGACTTGGTGCCAAATAAATAACCTCGGCAGCTATGGACTTAGTGCCTATTGGACAAACACTGGTAGCTATAAATTTAGTACCTGTTAGGAATTGGTAGCTATGGACTTAGTACCTATTAAACATTGGTATCTATGGATTTAGTACCCGATGAGTAGAATATAACACCTATGGAATTAGTGCTTTACGAACTAACATTGTCAGCTATGGATTTAGTGCCAGTCCTACAACCCTGGAAGTAAGGGACTTCGGAATAAACGAATGCAGGATAGATGACCCTTAGGATAAATCCTTAAGAGTAAAGAAGGTAATTGGGATGGGTAATTGGGTTGATTGTTTGATAGTTTAGACATAATAATTATATTATTGTGGGTTGAAAACCCTATGTATTCACCAGCTTTCCCAACCTGACCCACTCAGTTTATTTATATCACAGGTGTTGATACGAAGTCACATTATACTGAGAGATTAAAGAGATGTAGATCACTAGTGTAAATAAATGTAAGTTCCATTTAACCTTATGTTTCTGTATTGACGATGACATCCCAAACATTTTAAAATGAATAAAATACGTTTCTTTGAAAATGTTCTGATAACGCATTTATCGTGTTTTTCTGGGAACAAATTCCGCAACATTTTTATGAAATGAAGTACTCTGATTTTTATAAAACATAAACAAAAAAAAAATCGGTCTTTCTGGCCGAGAAAATTGGGGATGCCACAGTTGGTATCAGAGCATTAGTTTAAGCGAACTAGGAATATGGATTTATTTCTAGACATAAACTTAGAATGTTAAGCGATGATTGTGAGGTGTGAGCACTAGCTTATTTAGGAATGATGCCTAAATTTCTTTTATGTGCTAAATGATTTGTTATGCTATAGTTTGATCAGATCTATGGTCTGTTGCCAGCCGGATCTGGAAACCTTATGTGTTTAGGTTCTAAACGTACGAATACGATATCAGAACTAGCATGTAAACGTTTCGGAGTGACAAGGATGATTTAAACATCAATCCTAAGTAAAGGTCTAGATTCACCTTATTCAGTGTATAGATCAAGATGGCAAGGACCCGTAGCGGAAACGTGAATGCAAATGAGAATAGGAACCAACCCCCAGTGGTTCAGAAAATACCTGTTGTAGAAGAAGTTGCACCTGAGCCAGTCACCATGGCTGGAGTTCAAGCCATGATTCGGGCTATGCTAGCTGAACAAAGGGAAGAAATGAGGAGGATGTCAAATAGGGAAGAACCTACTATGCTCACTGAGCAGCCCGAGCTGATTCCCGAGCAATCAGAGGAAGGGAACTACGGCCGCCAAGTGAGTCAAGTGGGGACTCAAGACAGCCCTAAGAGGAGAAACTACAAGGATGGGCGAATGTACAAGAATTTTTTGGGTGCGAAACTGCCAAGTCTCTTAGGAAGCCCAAAGCCTATGGAGATTATGGATTGGATCTCCGAGATGGAAACGGTGTTTGAAAGCTACGACTGTAGCGAGAAACAGAAGACCGTCTTCGCCGTAAGACAATTGAAGACTGGAGTATTGAGCTGGTGGAAGCTATTGGCAGATACGATGCCACGAGGAGAAGCCTTAAGGATGTCATGGGAAGAGTTCTTGGAACAGCTGAAAATGCAGTACTGCTCGGAGATAGATCTGATAGACCTAAACAACGAGTTTCAAAACCTGAAGAAAGGGAAGATGAGTGTTGATGAGTATGCCACCGCATTCACCGAGAGGATGAAGCTATTCCCCTACTTGATTCCTACTGAACTCTCCAAGATTGATAGGTTTTCTAATGGACTGCCCACTAACTTTGGCCCAATGGTCAAAATGGCATCTACCTTGAAAACAGCTATTAGGGCAGCTAAGAACGTAGAGGCCCAGATAAGAGAAAAGGGTCTATAAAAAGACAAGGCAGGAGAGAAGCGGACGTTTGAAGGATCTTCAAGGTCTATTAAGGAAAGCAAATTCTCAAAGCTTGGAGGAGGAGATGGAGGTGAAGCGAGATGGTGTGATAAATGCAAGAAGAAGCATGATGGGAAGTGCAACGAAGAAGTGACTTGTTACAAGTGTGGGAGGACTGGTCACTATTCCAAAGACTGCACACATAATGATAAAGTATGCTACGAATGTGGAGGCAAGGGGCACATGTCCAGAGACTGCCCAAGGAAAAATAAAGCAGCAAGACGAGAAACGCCACCAAGGCAAAGGGCATTTCACATGATCCTCGACGAAGAAGAGAACCATGTGAGGAATCAAGGATGAGGACTTTATACTTGAAGATCAAGTTATGCAGTAGCCATAGTATCGTATGATGTAGCCCATTAGTGGCATAGTCCAGAGTGAACTTGAACACCTATGTAATAGTTTAAGGAAATAATAAAATCTTCGTTTTGTTATCTGGTGTGTTAAATTGTTATGTGATTTTCTTGTATGGTGATTTGGAAAACTGCGAGACTATACTTGGGACGAGTATGAGTAGGTGTGAATGGTAGTAGAGGCTTATACTACCGGAAGCACAGGACTCACACTTGGATCGGGGAAAGTCACAAGGTTACCAAGAAGCTAGTAATTGATTTCGTTTTATTCAAGTATGTCGTTACCATTGTTTCGGTAATGACTAGGAAGATTGTTGTTATCCCGACCCTAGTGGTCATATCACATTGAGTCCAACTACGATGAGTAGGTTACGTGGTTCAGAGAACCAAGTTTGATGTAGCGTCCAACTTTAACCAAACAATTGAAAACAAATCGATCAATAGAAGTATCGCGCTCGTTATTAAAGAAGTTGGTAGCTAGAAATGCTACATGTTAAAGTGTGATTATATCACATTAGAACATGAAGGAAGGAAAAGTCTGTTTTTAAATTTGACACTAAGAGACCTGAGTCTAAACGTGCATCACATGATGATAGGTCATAATTTGGAGTCTAGCTTGATGTAGAGAGCAGGTGCACGATCGAGTACTGCTTACAGTCAATAAGTCTAAGAGATAAACTTGAAGGAATATAGAAGTTATAAATTAATACCTAGGATGAAGAGATGACGTATGGAGTCATTATATGAGCCCTGTTTCCTTGATGATTCCTGGACGTCATCATCCTAAGGGGGAGATAATTGTAACGCCCGTAGATCCGGACTCGTCAATTTAGAGGCAATAGGGGTCGATAATGACTTTTTCGACAAAATATTATTTAGAATAAATAATCTTAACCAAGTTGTAGAATATTCCACAAGGTTTCCGTACATATAAAGAACGCCGAAATCCGAGTTATAACGAAGAAGTTATGACCCGTCGAAGTTTCGCAACGGAACCGACACGGCACCGGGAAGCGTAAATAGTAAATTTACGATAGAAAAATATTTAGCCTTACCGCTCTAAACGAAAGTCGTAGAATATGTTAAACTAAGAACATCGATAAAAAGAACGCCCAAATCTGACTTCGTATGAAGAAGTTATGATTTTTCGAAGTTTCTGACTAGCAGTGTACAACCCGAAATTCGAATATTAGATTGAGCGGTTTTTGGCCGACACGACCTAAATGGGAATCGAAGATCTTGTTAATAGTAGCATAACGAGAAAAAGATGGGCGAAAACGGACGTCGGGTGAAGAAGTTATGAGGATTTAACGGACCAATCCTTTCCCGGCCTGTTAATAAAAAAAATTTAAAATCGAATCATAATTAGCCGACGAAGTCTAAACGAAAGTTGTAGAGTACATTCCCGCATTCCTGTGGATATAAAGAACGTCGAAAACGGAGCTCGTATGCGATAGATACGAATTTTTAAATATTAAACTTGAATTTGCGAAGCTGTTGCTAGATGCGATGACGTGGCACGATTTAGACCGTCCATCACTGAAGAAAGCCTTGCCTCGGATGCATGACATGCAACCCCTCGCATACGCCCCACGTTAGCATCTGACGCCCCACGTACGAGGTTCGAAACTCCCTGCATAGAAGAACTCTTCCTCGATCCACAAGACTCCACGTCTCACCATCCGAATGCTACTGTACGCCCAGCGTACCTCCAAAGGCTCGCGCCTATAAATAGGCTGCGAGGGTTGCCGAGCAAAACACACCAATTTCTTTCTCTCACTAAAATTCTTTCTCTCTCTAAGGGTTTTAACCCTCCCCTAAGCCTAGGTGATCCCCTAGCACCCTAAGGAAGCCCCGAGGCTCCCGGAGTCCCGAGAAAATGGAGTCTTTCGGTTTCGGAACGCTGCTCCAAATAAGTTTCGGTTTTCGATAAAATTCGTTGTAAGTGTGCTACGCTTACGCAATTTTTAATATAGCTTTCAAATAATTATAGGAGTGTTATTAGGTCCTTAAAATAATTATTTAGGCTATTATTATGGGTTATATTGAGTGTTATTAATGCTTGTATAATTATAATAATAGTCAGACTATTAATTTGTCGCGGTTATCATTAGACTAAACCCTAGTGGTATTGGTACTAGGTTTTATCGAAGGAAAATTGTTTTAAGAGTATCGAAGCGCTATCCGAGTGCTGAGTCACCACCTACTCAGGTGAGTGCATAGTTACTTTCATCTTACACATAGATATGAAGTATTTTATATAAACTACCTGCTATGTGTTCATATTATCTAAATACTTGCTGTCTATGCTGGATGAACGTTTTATACATGTTTTAAATGATTTAAACTATATCCATATTTTATATATACGAATATGTTGGGTACGACATGGGTAGATGAATGATGAGAGATAAAAGATGACGTGAGTAAACATAGGCAGCTATACACTTGGTGCCTAATAAATAACCTCGACAGCTATGGACTTAGTGCATATTGGACAAACACTGGTAGCTATGGATTTAGTACCTGTTAGGAATTGGTAGCTATGGACTTAGTACCTATTAAATACTGGTAGCTATGAATTTAGTACCCGATGAGTAGAATATAGCAGCTATGGAATTAGTGCTTTACGAACGAACATTGGCAGCTATGGATTTAGTGCCAGTCCTATAACCCTGGTAGTAAGGGACTTCAGAATAAATGAATGCAGGATAGATGACTCTCAGGTTAAATCCTTAAGAGTAAAGAAGGTAATGGGGATGGGTAATTGGGTTGATTGTTTGATTGTTTAAACATAATAATTATATTATTGTGGGTTGAAAACCCTATGTACTCACCAGGTTTCCCAACCTGACCCACTCAGTTTATTTATATCACAAGTGTTGATACGAAGTCACATTACACTAAGAGATTAAAGAGATGTAGATCACTAGTGTAAATAAATGTAAGCTCCATTTATGCTTATGTTTATGTATTGATGATGACATCCCAAACATTTTAAAATGAATAAAATACGTTTCTTTGAAAATGTTTTGATAACGCATTTATCGTGTTTTTCTGGGAACAAATTCCGCAACATTTTTAGGAAATGAAGTACTTTGATTTTTATAAAGCATAAACAAAAAAAATCGGTCTTTTCTGGCCGTGAAAATTAGGGATGTCACACCCTACCAAACGATGGTCCAATTCAATAATCAACCATTTCACTTCCAGTTGCAAAACCCTAGCTGAACATAATCATCACTCCTTTCTGTAGTTCCCACGACCCATATCCCGGTCTCGAGCAAACCCCCGAGCCTCAAATCTATAAACCCACAAGCTAGACTCTCCCGTTAACCCGCAGAAATATAACGAGTACAGATCATCATCCTGATCCCAGAAAACTGTATCCTTCTGCTCATCAATTTATGTACTGATAACATGTCCCGGTCCTGGAAAGCTAATCCAGCTCCTCTCCCTGCCATCGTTACAGCTGCCAAAGCTGCCGAGGCGACCGTCTCAACAATGTCTACATGACACTCGACAAAATACTCAACCATGGTGGTCTTGAAAGACCCAATCATCTTTGGAATTTACCCCCAAACAATTTCGATCGTCTCCTCTCGGGGGGTCTCCCTGACAGGATCCCCTGACAATGCTGGCCTATCCTGGCTGCCAGCTGCCGATCCTAACCTGGATCCGGTCACAAGACGTCTTGTGACAACCATTTTGGCAATACACCAACACGTCTGTAATAACCTATATAATGACAGGGAAACAACTCCAAAACCCAACCCTAGGGGTTGTGACTTCCTTGCCACGCGTATGGGTCTTGTGCTTTCAGTAGTACGGGCCTATACTACCTTCCACACCTACCCATATTTGTCTCAAGTACCATCACAACGCCCTAACGATGTACATAAATGTAGCGAGCGATTAAATCCTCACTTCTAGAGGAATGCTAAACATCTCATATCTGGCCTCCCGGCCTCTCACTACCCACCCAATCCATGAAACTGTTGGATAAGGTGTCTAAGTCCATAACTTATTTGGTATATACTTGACCCGACCCGGCATGGTCCATTTCGGTTGCATTTCATCCAAACTATTTATGGATAATTTTATGAGAGTTATACACATATGTTTATTAATATATTGTAAGTTATAATATATTAATATGAAGTTATTTAATTAGTGTTAGTCTTAAATTAATTATGAATTAATTTAGAGATTAAAAGGAAGACTAATTAAATTGTGGGCTATTGGTTTTATATAGTGTGGGCTACCACTCATTTGTTAATGGGCTAGGCTTGTATGGAAGTCCATGGATGATCCATGGAGCTTTTAACCCATGGATCCTTGGAAAAGGAAAGGTCATGGATTATTAGGGTTTCACCCTAATCATGTACACTATATAAGCATGCTTATGTTGCATGAAATAGCCACTAGTGGCACTAGTTGTGTGAGTTTTGTGTGTGACCGATTTCTATGTGTGTATACACTCTCTCTAAAGTTTTCCAAAAGTTTGTGGTGATTTGTGATTCCATTTGAGGTATGCACACTATTGGTGCTTGGCCCTCAAACTCCTTAGGAATCAAACTCATCATCAAAAGGTATGTAATCTCATCTAATTACTTTATGTTTAAAAGTACCCCATGCCATGTTAGATAGGTTATGAACCTTGGAAAATTATTATTTTGCATGTATTTAGACAAACATAGATTGAAGGTTTATTAGGGTTGCATGCACACTTAGGAAGTGTTACATTGCTCAAAACCCAACAGTGGTATCAGAGCCTAGGCTTCCTTGTTTGATACTTGATGCAAAATAGTGAAAAAAGTTGAAATTGTTGCTGTCTGGCTGATGGACTTGCCGAGTCCATGGGGGGACTCGCCGAGTTCAAGGCAAAATTCATCCTACTCGGCGAGTAGGTTCGTGCACTCGGCGAGTAAAATGATCAGAATGCAGAATTTCGACATTTGCTGTTGGAAATGGACTAGAAACATTACCCTAAACTGTTTTGGTGTTTTAAAACTTGTTTTAGTTGGTGTAATGGTTGTTCTAATCCATTTACAATAGCATATATCAAAATTCCATGATTTTATGTGTTCATATAATTCTTGAAATTTTGATGATCATGTTCATGTTCTTATGAATTTAGAAGATGATAGGAATTATTTGCTGAACTGTTTAGAATAAATTCTTGAACATTTATGTGTTTTAATGGAGTCCATAATTTGTCCTCAAGTTATGGATATCCAAAGGTCACTTTTCTTTAACACACACTTAAAACACATAAGTTACATGAAAATGAAGAGTCTTCATTTTTATGAACCTTTAATTCATAAGTTATGAAATGAAAAGTATTGGATGGTTACAAAAGATGAAGAGTCTTGTCCTTAAGTTATGGAGGTTCAAGAGTCACTTCATTAATAAATATATATAAATAAAGTGTAACCTTGATTAATTCCATAAGTTATAAAATAAAGAAAAGTAATTCTTTTATTAGTTTAAAGTCTTCCATAACTTGTCTTCAAGTTATGGAACTTGAAGAGTTTTTGGATTAAAACTACTTTAAACACATAAATCATGGAATTAATTAGTTTTGAATAGTTTCAAAACTTGCCCTCAAGTTTTGGAATTTGGAAAAGTTTCACACACTTTAATAAACTTTAATTCCAACACTTAGAATTTTAAAAGTTAAAATTCAACATTTATACTATTTATAACATTAATGGTTAATTATATATATGTATAAGAACAAGTCGTTTTACCGTTAGTAGGCCTCATTCACGAAGCCGGTCTATAAGGTGGGTATAAGGTTGTTGCCTATAAAATGGCGACTTAATGGGTGTGCACTCTCACCCGCCGCTTGCTTGACTGGTGGAGGGTCGTTAGCCGAACGGGTAGGACAATGACTTTAAATTCTCATTAAAAGTATAATGATTATTATAAAGTAACTAAATATTTTTATTTAATTCCCAATCTTAGTTACTTTAGGAAAAATGTGAATTTGGTGCTAGCCCATGGAATTCACACTTTGTACCTTACCAAGTCGTTGGTGGAGTGTGTGTGGTTAACCGACACACTAACTTGGACTAGTAAGGATCACGAATGGTAACTTAATGTTTGTCATAGATCAATGGAGCGTGTGTGGTTAACCGGCACATTGATTAGGTGATACTACTAAGGGTACCAAGTGAATTGGTATGGTTATTCACACCTTGTTTTGTGATCCTCGGCATCCCAGTCACAAAATTTGAGAGGGCACACTCGAGATTGAAACATGCCATTGAAAAGTTCAATGAATCTCAAAACATCTAGGAATTTCAAATCCAATTAAAACCTAATAAATTATTTCGTTTTTCATGGTGGAAATTGGTGAATCGTCATTCGCCTACCTTCAAATATTTTATAGCTTGGATTACGGCATCCCTCTTCCAAATTATAAAATATTGTGTTGGGTCCTAGCCTTAATATTTCATATTGGGTGTTATATTAAGGATTTTGAATCAACTAACTTGATTTTCTCCCATTATAGATGTCTGGTTCAGACAACTATGATCTTCCCAAATCTCTTGGAGATGGTGTCCCTCAACATCATGCTTCACTTCCTCCACATCCTCCAATTATTCTCCTTCACCCACAAGTTCTTGAAAAGTTTAAAGTCACTCAATCCCTATTGGCAAGCATAGTCTATGTGTGCTCACATCTTTGAGATAAAGTCACATATTGACAAGCCGGGAGAGTTGGGTGTCAAAGTCTCGTGAAAGCTGGATGTTCAATCACTTTCTTAGTAACATAGTGAGTCTCTTTGGCACTACTGTGAGACAGACTATGACATGACCCTTAATGATGTTATCTATTTGCTTGGTGTTGTGGAATTAGCAATGATTTGGAACACCAGTAAAGCAAATTTGATTAAAAGAACAACTTCCCAAGTCTACATGGACATTGACAATGGTAGCATTGGATATCTAGAAAAGGATTTATCTTCCCAATGGAAAGGGATCGACTATAGTCAACTCGGTTGACCAAATAGTAAAGAGAAAGGCTAAGTCTGAGATAGTCTCATGCGCCATTACCAAAGGGTCCATGTGTTTTGTTGCCAAAGGAAGGAGAATTGGTTACGAAGTTGCCATATTTACCTGAAAGGTCATAAGGTTGATCAAGTCAAGAGTTTTGACTCTACTTCGGGTAAAGTCCAATGTCTAACTCTATTAAGTTCCTATTTGGAGATTCTTATTACATAATGTGAATGGGTCACATAGTGATGTTCTTAAGAATCAAAGAAAAGATAGGAAGCTTAAAGTAAGTATATGTTGATTCTGATTGCAAAGGTGGGTTTCGATCGCATGGTTCGGCAATCAGAATTTTGAGTTGTTGCTTAAGAGTTATAATATATTGCTTATGAATAGATAACAACAAGGTTTTCATGTGGATTGTAAGGATAAGTTTTTCCGCAAAGTTGGAAAGTGGATTTGATTCTTTCATTTGTGGTAGTGTCTGAATTTACCAAATGAAGAAAGTTTTTCATCACCCAAGTTTCAATTGGACAAAAACTTGGAATCATACAAATTGTATTGTATGATGAATGAGAATTTTCATCTTTGAAAATTAAGACTAATTCTTTGATCACATGTATATGTGAGTCAATTGAAGGACTAAGGAATTAGGTACACTGGGTGTTCGCTGGTCAAGGTGCACCACAAAGATTGATTTGTCATGATTTACTAAAGATTAGTAAATATGATTATACTTATGAGGTTAAGTATAATTCTGTAACATTGGAAAGGTTACAATGTATGACAGAACAAATGAGAATAATCAAATTAGGCAGAAAGATAAAAGTTTCTCAAATCTGAAAGGATGGGAGAGTACTTTAGTATCATATTTCATGATCACCTTAATGATTATGAATCCATATCACAAATTCATACTCTAAGGACGTCTTAGTGCATTGTTATGGCTAAGAAGAGAGGTCATGAATTGTTGGATTGGTTAAGATTGAGATGATGAGTCATACTTCGTTCCAAAACAATTCTTAGAGTCATACTCCAAGATTGTAACTTTGAGTGACATAAAGGAAGATTTATTAACACTAGTCAAATGTAAGAGTAAAATGTTTTATACTCTTGTACATTTGAGATTGGTAAGTTGTGATGTCTTGGATGAGAAAAAGACCAACTAAGACCAATTGTGTGAAGTGTTAGTCTTGATAAGAATCCGCACTATCCCTTGAATATTTGTTTTGTCAAGGAATGGTTCTTGACTGGGGAAACTTATATGTCAAGGGGACAGTGGGAGCCTTAAAGATTCTGGAAGAGTTTAAAGATTTAATCAAGAGTAAAACCTGTAAGTTTTCACTAGCACACGACTTAAGGTTTGCAACCTATCGTGTTGACATAATTCTTATTTCTGTACCTACTTCAAATAAGTTGAATTTGCATGTGAGTTATCAGAGTTCAACTTGGAAGCATTGGTGGGCCTTGTGCTACCAAGGTGACAAGAAACTAAGATTGAACATGTTTGATCCATGTAAGGCTGAATTTGTCACTAACCTTATCTTGTGATTATGGTTTTGACAAATTCACATGGATAGGAACTCATACACTATAAAATCTAAGTGTCATAAGGTTTCTCTCCGATTCATGAAAATGATGGTGAGGAAACGCTTTCACTAAGTAAATTTTACGTAGATATCAATTGTGTTATTTGCATTTTCAAAAGTCGTTAGTGGAGCGCGTGTGGTTAACCGGCACACTAACATGGACTTGTGAGAAATGGAAAATGTGTAAGCAATTAAGACTATGATTACGGCATTCCTTTTCATAGTTCTGAAAATTGTTTAGACACACATGTGAGCTATCTAAGAAAGGGTGTATGAATCTAAATTTCAGAAGTCCAGCAGATTTCTGGAAATATGTCAGAGCTAGTGGGAGCATAAGTGTTATGCTGATAATCATCATGTTAGTGGGAGCATGATTATTACGTTTAGTGTTGCAAGTTAGCAATGTTAATTATAGAAAAGAAAGTTTCAATTCGTGAAGTTGCAGGGGTTGAAAAGTTTTTTTGCTATAATTAAGGGAGAGAATCATCTTTAGTCAAGGACATATATATGAATTTTATGTCTGAATGGTTCGACTTGAAGAAATTATATATATATATATATATATATATATATATATATATATATATATATATATATATATATATATATATATTGCGTTCTCAAAATTCAATTATGACTACGGCATCCCTCTTCATAGTTAAATTTTGAAAACATGGCAAATAAAAAAATATTGTAGCAAAAGACTGGTCTAGTATCATGTCTTTATGTCAAACATCATGAATCGTGTCCCATATGCTTCGGATATAGGATCGATTGCATGTGCTATAATATTCATCTTTTCTAGATTTTCCAAATGCTTCAGGCATTGAGAAGGGAAAAGTCTAGAACTGGATATGACTAAAGTGATAATGCAATTGTTGAGGACAAATCTGAGGTTCGCCAAAGATTGGTTGCTCAGGAACAGTTGGAAGTATGATGTAAGTTGTCGGAAAGGACCATGTTGACATATTCTGAAAAGAAGTAACTCGTATTCGGAAGTGATAGTCAAAATGGGACTATGGAAATGTCTCCATAGGTGGAAGTTATTCAATCTATGTAAGATTAGAAAACCTTAATGCAAGAAGGATGTTCAAAGCAATGTACTTTGAATATGACATTTCCGTTCCATAGAAGTTGACCTTCTTTGGAATACTCTGTAATGACTGGTGACAAGGTTTTGGTGACTTTGTGCATAATCATTACAAGAGGAACATTGCATAAAAGTTTAAAATCTAACAGATTTTTTGGTAAATGATAGGAATCGGGGATTCTCACATTTAAAATAAGGATTTTGGATTGTGAAATGAGTATCAATGGAATCATGTTCAATTGATCTACATCACAATGTAAGGATCATAGACAAACATAGTGTCCATACTTGGAGTATGGCATAACTATTGTTTAGAAAAACAAAGTGTACATGCTAGGAGCATGGGACGACTGCTGTTTTTATTCAGGTCTTAAGTTGATTGTTTGAAACATTATACAATGAATAATGTGTAATCAATATGCTGATAAATAAAAGGTGGTTCTATTTATATTCAAAAGGGTTCTGAGACCATATTGGATTCGATTATTATTGTGTTTCACTTTGCATGTTTTGACTTCCAAAATAGCTAGGTTATTCTTTCTGAATGACTAAGTTATTTAAACACTCCACAGTCGTTCATATGTTGGAAGTAGGTATGAATCAATACTGTCATGAATCGAGTTTGTAGATGGATAAATGGGTTTAGTCATAGCAATGGTTGCTACCACATTCATGAGTGCTCATAAGTTATGAGTATTGGAATAAACCCACGCTCACTTGTATCACTTCATGGAATTTATCTTGAGTGATCGTGAGCCGGTAATATCATATAAATCTTCAAACCTAGAGATATGAGTTGTTACCTATGAGTTGGTTGTACACTGATTGTGTGACAACCTGGAATTTCCACTCTGGACAAACCACACCAAGCCAATAGAAGTAGAACAGTTACAGTGAAAACTCAGATTTCGAGTATAAGTTTGGCAGTTTTCAGGATTTTACATCTATGGAGATATTAGGAGAGTGGATGCACTAGGATTTTGTGCAACATTGTAATTCCATTTCTCTCGATCATTAGAATCCATTCCGAGAATAGAAATATTTTCTGCCAAAAATCTCAGGACTATAAATAGAATTCTGAACCAAATTGGTTCATTAGTTGAATTCCAATTAGAGAAAAGACAATTTCTCTCTCACGGATCTTCGGGTTTTCATCCCAGATTGTGAGTCTACTTTCCTAGATGTGTTTTAATACTTGTTATATGCTTAATAACATTATTTACATGTCCAAAATACAAGATCCGGGAGCTTACGGCCCAAGAACGTTCTTGGGGTGTAAACTCCAAAATCAATCTTAAAGGCCATCTAGTCCCATTTCCTTGTTAGGTAACTAGCTTAGGATGATATGTATGAACATATGAGACTAGAAATCAATGAAAACCATATAGTTTTAGGAGTTTACGACCAAGGATATGCTCTTGGGCCGTAAACCCCTTTTTCAAGGGCTAAGAGTGCCCTAATCACCCCCAAAGGCTTGGACTCTATTTTAGACAAATACCCTAATGTGTTTAGGACCTAGAAAACATAAGAAAAGCACAAGTATTGAAGAGTTTACGGCCAAGACTGGTTCTTGGGCCGTAAACTCCCATAAAGGGGTCAAAGGACACCCTGAACACTTCGTTAAGCCAAGAGACAATTTGGGCATGTACCTAAATGAGTTATGGACTAGCTAAAACATTTAGAACCCCATGTGTAAGGGAGTTTACGGCCCAAAAGGTTCCAAGGCCGTAAACTCCATAAAATGGTACCAAATGGTGCCATAAACCCTCCTAAAGCCAAGTACTAAAGCCTAGAATTGTTCCTAGTTATTATAGAGACTTGGAAGCACCATAACAACCCTCCCAAGGGAGTTTACGGCCGTAAACTCCAAGGGAATATGGTCTATGGGCCGTAAACTCCCCAAAGGAGTCAATATGGTACCTTAAACACTTGTTTAGCCTAGAAACAATTCCCTACTAGAGTTGTAGAAATTCTAAGCACCATTTCAAGACTTGGTTGAGAGTTTACGGCCAGGAGCTTACTCCCCTAGGCCGTAAACTCCAATGATTATGGTCATTAGACCTTAAACTCCAAATAGGGGCATTGCACTCCTTTGTTGCAACCCATTAGCCTCCTAGCACTTGACCAAAAGTGTTTTCCTCGCGTTTAAATGTTTATACGTGTATAATTAGTGTTTTAATCACTAATTATTTATATACATATGTTTTCATATGTAATTAGGATCTTTGTGTGTGTCTAAGTCTTCACTTGACACCAAGCACTTGTCCGATCCTTCTGTACGATAACAGTCCATTCAATTCCGGTCACTTACTGCAGGTGAGTTCATACCCCTTAATCAATGTTTTAAATGATTTTAAATGTTTTAATTGGGGGGGGGGGGGGGGGTGGAATACAAGTAGAAAACAGTATGTTATTAAATAAATCTTATGTATTTTATAACTGTGTTTTCACTCAGTAGGTTTCATAGATTTTAAAATGACATCAAGTCATTCTTAATTATTGTTCAAAACTCCTAGATATCTTGCAAAACCATTATTTACCTTCTTGAGTCAAACTATACTTATGCGCATATGTTCATATATATGTTAGAGATTACAGTTTTCACCCTTCAATTAGTTTCCAGTACTCTTGGGTAGCAAGAGTGCCTAAACCTACGTAAACGACCAATTACCTTCCAGATAGCTATCATAGGGATACTCAGAAGATATCAAACACCATTACTATTACAAGGAATCACACAAGAGTCAGTTCATTCATGAGTCTATACCAATACCTTACATGATATATGAGTACACTTACTTAGGATTACCTGATAAATGAATATGCTTACATATACTTACCTGTTACATGAACACACTTACATGAATACCATACAGGAAGACTGTTACTTAGGTGCATTATCCTGTATTTACTAACCTGGATACTTGTACTTAGAATTACGAGGATAATTTATTAGTATTTACTGTGTAAATTATCTTTCCTGTCCCAGTTCAATGGGATGATTCGGCGGGACTTACCATTCCGAATCCCACTGATTAGCACCAGTGGTCGATGAACATCTACGGATGTCTAAGGTTGTTACTTACTTAGTAGTCAGTGACGGGACTAACCATCCCTCTGTCCACTGTTGCAACAGTGGATAAGATGTGAATCTTCGGAGGATCATTAGGTTGACGATCTGTACTAAGAGATTGATACGGGGACTAACCCTCCCTCCACCCTGCTGCCGCTACAGAGGATGAGGGGACACTCTTCGGATGTTCCATTGGGTCTATCATTCGCTTCGGCGATGTCGTGTTTGTCCTGGTAACCCAAGACAATAACACTTACATGATTATATTTTTCCTGTTTACTTTATTTTGTGATACTTTGACATAAACGATGAGCTAGACTAAGTACTCTAGTACTAGTCAATAGAAAGGAAAAGCTATCATATTACTTAGTCATAACAGAACATTCGAGTCTTGGTAGAAGACTATTTAGTCATAACAGAACATTCGAGTCTTGGTAGAAGACTACTTAGTCATAACAGAACATTCGAGTCTTGGTAGAAGACTACTTAGTCATAACAGAACAATCGAGTCTTGGTAGAAGACTACTTGGTCATAACAGAACATTCCAAACTTGGTAGAAGACTACTTAGTCATAACAGAACATTAGAGTCTTGGTAGAAGACTGCTTAGTCATAAAAGAACATTCGAGTCTTGGTAGAAGACTACTTAGTCATAACAGAACATTCGAGTCTTGGTAGAAGACTACTTAGTCATAACAGAACATTAGAGTCTTGGTAGAAGACTACTTAGTCATAACAGAACATTCGAGTCTTGGTAGAAGACTACTTAGTCATAACAGAACATTCGAGTCTTCGTAGAAGACTACTTAGTCATAACAGAACATTCCAAACTTGGTAGAAGACTACTTAGTCATAACAGAACATTAGAGTCTTGGTAGAAGACTGCTTAGTCATAAAAGAACATTCGAGTCTTGGTAGAAGACTACTTAGTCATAACAGAACATTCGAGTCTTGGTAGAAGACTACTTAGTCATAACAGAACATTAGAGTCTTGGTAGAAGACTACTTAGTCATAACAGAACATTCGAGTCTTGGTAGAAGACTACTTAGTCATAACAGAACATTCGAGTCTTCGTAGAAGACTACTTAGTCATAACAGAACATTAGGGTCTTGGTAGAAGACTATCATATCATCTTCCTATTTTACTTTATTTTGTGATATATTCACATAAACGATGTGTTAGACTAAGTACTCTTAGTACTAGTCAATAGAAGGGAAAACCGATCATTTTACTTGGTCATAACTAAACATTCGGGTCTTGGTAGAAGATCGCCTTTCATACTTATATCAACTGTTCTATTTAAGGATTTATACAACATTCTTAACAACATTCCAAAACAGGACAATATCACGTAAATACTTATGAACTCACCAGCTTTAAAGCTGATACTCGCTTTCAGAATAACTTGTATTCTCAGGTCATCAGTTAGACATGTGCGGTGGTCAGGTTTTTGAGAAGATGGAGCATAGACAAGACTCACCTTATTTTGATTATTCATATTATTGTTGTACATTATGAAATAACACACATGTATTAAAACTCTACTTATAATGCAATGGATGATGTTGTTGCTTGTTTATTATATTACACTGTTGTGATACTGTACATGACGTCCTCCACCCCTGAACGTTTCCGCCGTTCGTGGTTTTGGGGTGCGACAGATTGGTATCAGAGCATTGTTTATAGTGAATTAAGTATATCAACGCATAAAAGATATACTACCTATAAATACATGGGATTAAAACACTCTGTCTCAGAGTTATACTTTTAAATAATAAAATATTTAAGTAAGTATACGTGCCTGCATTCATACTAAAATCAGTGTCACAACGACAAGAACAAAAGTATTACGATTGTTGAATATCACAAGTAAGCCTGGGGATATATGGTCAATCTTGGGAATGGCATAGCCTGATCAACTATGCTGGTCCGAGGAGTGATTAGAATATGCCCAAGAATGGTTGTGATATGGCAACAAGTCTAAAAACTTACCAACATCACCATAAAGAAATACCATATGGGTATTTGGTCTTACTGTAATTATCTTAGTTAGTTCGTCTATATAGCTATTTCTTATATCTCCAAATTCTCGCGTAGATAACATGGCTGGATTCCATCCCCACGACAACATGTTCCTTCCGAACGAAGTGATTGCTGGATGGTTTGGAGAAGAACCAGATGATGATCATCCAATCCCTCTGAATGGTCACCATGCTGACGACCTTTCAGACGATGCCATCTCCGAACCTGAGGTTGAGAACCTACCCCAGGCAGATCCCTTTCCGATTCCTAACCCTCGTCCGACTTTTCAAGGCCCGACGCCTGAGTGGGTGGAATGTTTGGAAACTTGGAGCCAAGGACAAGATCAGCCCATGCCATTTAATGGTGACCGAAGCTTCTATGACCTGAGCAATGGGGGCTCAGCAGACAGGATCATGCCAATTCTGATTCGGAGAGTTGCCCGAAACGAAATTCAGGGCAGGACAGCTCTGCAACGCATCGCAGAAGTCGATACAAATGGAGGAATGCATATGCTCCGCACCAGTCGCCTTGAACATGCTCGTGAGAGGTCTGAAAGAGATCATGAAACCCTGCTGTAAGCACTGGCGGAATCACGAGCCGAAGTCATGGAGCTTCGGGTATGCCAGAGAGTGTACGAAAGACACCTACTTGAGGTGGAACGCCAACTGGCTGAACTGAGAGTTCACCAGAGGGATGACCGTCGCCAGTAGTGGACGTGTTACGTTATGTTCCTTGTTAGAAAGGAAATGTGTTCCTGTCTATGTCCGATGTGGCATTTTCTATGAAACTATCTTGTACTTTAAGTACTTTAGTTAGGTCTTTTTACTGCCAGGAACTATCTTCTCTAGTTATGATGTAAGACCTTTTTATAAAGTCATTTTCCCAAACTTGTACGTCATGAATATCAAAGGCTTTGACAGTCGGCTAACTTCTGTGTCGTTCTCTATTCGAATACTCTTATCGTACTTTCATTAGAGTCTATCTGAAACATGCCCTAGTCAAAGTCATTGGGCTATAGCAATTTAACTCCGGAGACATCTCCAAGTCTCTTCCAGTGGTTCGATCACATTATTCACCAACCACCGATACCTCAGCAAGAACGACAAACATCTTGAGACCATTCCATGAACTTACTTCCGATCTTTGCTAGAACTGCATCATAGGGATGTAGGTCAAACCTTTATGAACATACTTCCATTCCGTACTAGGACTGCATCATAGGGATGTAGGTCGAACCTTAGAGAACATACTTCTATTCTTTACATGAACAATCAAACTACGTTTATATTCAACCATTTTCTCTCAAAAATTCATTTTTCTGTCGGTGTAACAGAATCATGAATCCCAAGAAAAACGATCAGCCCATCAACCAAACACCAACTCTTCAGATTGATGCAGCTACCTTTCAAGTTGCAGTCTCGGCTGCCGTGTCAGCTATTCTGACCCACCTGAATGCTAACGACGCAAGTGTTAGCGGGATTGTTAAAAATCATTCTAATCTAAGTACCAACCGAAAGTCTTGGACTAACTCTAAGGACAAGTCGCTTCGAAAGGCGAACAAGAAACAACCACCAGTAACAACCTTCACAGCTACGACATCAGTACCTCCAACTACCATCCCTTCGGGCATCCCAATAGTTCTCAAACCAGCCAAACTTTATGCTGGAAAACTCCCAAAATGCATCAAATGCAATTATCACCACCACGAACCTTGTAGGGAGATGCAGTGCTCACACTGCAATAGGAATGGACATACTGCTAGTCACTGCAGGATCCAGATCCAACACATTTCTTCAACCACCAATGTCCAAACCTCTCAGATATGCCATCTATGTGGCGTCATGGGACACTTCAAGAGGGATTGTCCATCGGAGAAGGACAACGGCAAATCCGGAGGAGTTTGACCTCAGAAAGCGAAAAGGCAGTTAAGGAATCTGATATAGTATAGGTTCCCTCCAAATCGTCAGTATCTTGTATGTACAAAAACATGTTTAAAACTAGTGCAACCAGAGTCTAATCTTTTGCGAGATTCTGTCCGTTAAGGGACTCTCGTGCTGCGTATACTTGTCTTTTGTAGTATACCTTGTTTAGCAGCAATAGTCTTGTAATAAATCCTAAGTACAGTAACTCTGTTAATGGTTGCACTGTTGTGTTTTGTCTGTATCGCCTTATGTTCAAATCTAATGTCTCTAGTTCCATGTGTTTCCGACTTTATCATACGACTCGAGTAAATTAATCTTCGAAATAACAGCTTCATAAGTACACCTCTTCCTCAGAAATCGCCTTTTAGCAAAGCCGTTATAACAGAACACCGAAGTACCCATACAAGGAGTACCTTATAGTTCTTTTCCTTTCCAAAGGAATCCCCACATTATTGCTCATGCAGTACGTCAAGTTCAATTCCGGGATTCATACGGATGATCTATCACTGAAGAATGTATACATGAGAGTGATATATAATCAATGTTCTACAGGTTTAGAATTGATGATTCCACTTTAACTTCTTTTCCCTCAATGGGATGTGAGATTAACGAGGAATTAGTTATTCGACTACCTTTTCAGTCTTAATTATATACGACTCGTATACACGAACTTGTGATCATTGAATCACGCATGAATTCTAATATGAACTTCAGGACGGAGACTGTCCAGGAGTACGAGTAATTGCATTGGCATAGGAACAAACTTAGAATCAGTATGACTCTTAGAACCAGACCGCCTTCAGTCTAAACACCTACGGAAGATACAAGAACAACCCGGACAACACAACGAACTACTCAACCATAGAATAAGAAGACCAGGCTTCTCACCCTTGAGAGCTCCGGTCTTATTCTTACCATAAGTCGACGGAGTGCATCATATGTACCTCGACGACCAGAGACTTCGTTTAGATTTCCATGAGAAATCGTTATCTCTGCCTCACTTAGAAGAACCGATTGAGCAACCATAGGGAAAGTGTTACTTTCAGAAATGGACCTGAGATCCGAATATCACCAGTTCGAGTGTTAGGGAAGGATGTCCTAAAGACTACCCTCCGAACTCGATGCGGACACTTCGAGTCCGTAGTGATACCCCTCGGATAGGACCATTATGCCCGTAGTATTCCTGAGCTGAATAAGTAGAGTACGCCTTTCTTACTGGGATCAGTTCGTCTTTTCTCCATATAATGACTACTTATCCACCCGCGTAGTAAGAAAGAACCCATAGAAACATTACTCTCGGAGATACTTTCCGCAAAGTTCTCTGAACAAGAGTTTTGGAATTTAGAGTCAAAATTTCCTGAGACACACTTTTAGTGTTGTGGGAATTCTTGAGTACTCTGTCAAATTATCCAAAACCGTTGGGAATTTGTCAGCACCATAGTCACCGACGGAAAATTCGCCAAATTCTAGGTCTTACAGACCTACTATCATAGTCAATTCGGAACTCCCCGTAAACTTCAAGAACCCTTGCGAATTTGACTCAGCAAGGGATGGCCCTTGACTGGGAAGTAAGCGAGAGAAAGAACCTTTGGAATTCCAAGTGAGAGACCAAATTCTTTAGGAAACCTCACTCTGGTAACGGCTTAATACGCTTCGTAAAGCATGGAAAGCTAAAATCCAATATAGTTAGGACCTCTGAGATGCTTACCAGAATCGGTCCTGTGTTTCACAAACTAGACCTACTCCGCGAACTCAGTAACGTACATTTTCCCCTTCGCGTCTCGAACTTGAAACAATATCTTTTAATTAGGACTTCTGGAATCCCTCTCGACGAGATCGAGGTTTACGAGATCCTTGCCTTCGTATTAGCACCGTAGTGACCCTCGACCGAGTGGTCAAGCGGACGAAGCAACGCCATCGCCCGATAGTGAAGGTTCGTTTGGATTCCAACCGAGAACCCGATTTCACTTAAGTGCGCTAGAACAAATCAATTAGGAAGTTTCCTCCTCACGACTCCATCATTCGTGCATACTTCCTTGACTAAATTCTAATTTCGGGACGAAATTCCTTCTAACGGGGGGATGATGTGACAACCCGAAATTTCCACTCTGAACAAACCACACCAAGCCAATAGAAGTAGAACAGTTACAGTGAAAACTCATATTTCAAGTATAAGTTTGGCAGTTTTCAGGATTTTACATCTATGGAGATATTAGGAGAGTGGATGCACTTGGATTTTGTGCAATATTGTAATTCCATTTCTCTTGATCATTAGAATCCATTCCGAGAATAGAAATATTTTCTGCCAAAAATCTCAGGACTATAAATAGAATTCTGAACCAAATTGGTTCATTAGTTGAATTCCAATTAGAGAAAAGCCAATTTCTCTCTCACGGATCCTCTGGTTTTCATCCCAGATTGTGAGTCTACTTTCCTAGATGTGTTTCAATACTTGTTATATGCTTAATAACATTATTTACATGTCCAAAATACAAGATCTGGGAGCTTACGGCCCAAGAACGTTCTTGGGGTGTAAACTCCAAAATCAAGCTTAAAGGCCATCTAGTCCCATTTCCTTGTTAAGTAACTAGCTTAGGATGATATGTATGAACATATGAGACTAGAAATCAATGAAAACCATATAGTTTTAGGAGTTTACGACCAAGGATATGCTCTTGGGCCGTAAACCCCTTTTTCAAGGGCTAAGAGTGCCCTAATCACCCCCAAAGGCATGGACTCTATTTTAGACAAATACCCTAATGTGTTTAGGACCTAGAAAACATAAGAAAAGCACAAGTATTGAAGAGTTTACGGCCAAGACTGGTTCTTGGGCCGTAAACTCCTATAAAGGGGTCAAAGGACACCCTAAACACTTCCTTAAGCCAAGAGACAATTTGGGCATGTACCTAAATGAGTTATGGACTAGCTAACACATTTAGAACCCCATGTGTAAGGGAGTTTACGGCCCAAAAGGTTCCAAGGCCGTAAACTCCATAAAATGGTACCAAATGGTGCCATAAACCCTCCTAAAGCCAAGTACTAAAGCCTAGAATTGTTCCTAGTTATTATAGAGACTTGAAAGCACCATAACAACCCTCCCAAGGGAGTTTCCGGCCGTAAACTCCAAGGGAATATGGTCTATGGGCCGTAAACTCCCCAAAGGAGTCAATATGGTACCTTAAACACTTGTTTAGCCTAGAAACAATTCCCCACTAGAGTTGTAGAAATTCTAAGCACCATTTCAAGACTTGGTTGAGAGTTTACGGCCAGGAGCTTACTCCCCTAGGCCGTAAACTCCAATGATTATGGTCATTAGACCTTAAACTCCAAATAGGGGCATTGCACTCCTTTGTTGCAACCCATTAGCCTCCTAGCACTTGACCAAAAGTGTTTTCCTCGCGTTTAAATGTTTATACGTGTATAATTAGTGTTTTAATCACTAATTATTTATATACATATGTTTTCATATGTAATTAGGATCTTTGTGTGTGTCTAAGTCTTCACTTGACACCAAGCACTTGTCCGATCCTTCTGTACGATAACAGTCCATTCAATTCCGGTCACTTACTGCAGGTGAGTTCATACCCCTTAATCAATGTTTTAAATTATTTTAAATGTTTTAATTGGGGGGGGGGGGGGGTGGAATACAAGTAGAAAACAGTATGTTATTAAATAAATCTTATGTATTTTATAACTGTGTTTTCACTCAGTAGGTTTCATAGATTTCAAAAGGTGACACATGAAGTGGTTGTAACAGCCCAAAATCTCAAGTATTGTTAAATTGCATTTTGGGGTGTTTTAAAGGGGAGACTCGGCGAGTTGGAGCCAAACTCGCCGAGTAGGGTCGCAGAGTTGGTCGCGGGTTCGCGACTGGACTCGACGAGTCCAGGTATGGACTCTGCGAGTCGACGCTGTTCAGTGGAAAACCCTAGCCGCTCGGTTTGGGAAGTATTTAAGGGATCTTATGCCTCCATTGTTCGCCTTTTGGCCGACTGAGAAGGACCCTTAATCGTTGTGGACGTCTAGGGCAGGAGAGGGAGCTTTTAGAACCTTGAAGAATTTGTTAAGCAAGAAGAAGAAGAGTTTTGGCCAAAGGAATATCAAGAGGATCGAGTTCTGAGGTTTGGAGACACAGAGAGGGTGTTATTCAGGTAATATTTCGAATTATCCTCTGCTATGTTGATGTGTTATGGAATTAGGGTTTATGAAACCCATTTGGTGATTTGATGGATTAGTATGTTGTTATACAAGTGTTTAGATCCCAAGTAATAGGATGATTAGAGGTCCAGAAGTCCCATGAGTGTGTATTGCGGGGAAATATGTATCTCAGGAAGCAGTTTGATCGACTGCATGGCATGGACTCGCCGAGTCGGATGATCAGACTCGGCGAGTAGCTTGAAGATTCACTGGGACTCGCCGAGTTGTTCTTCAGACTCGGCGAGTGGAGTCGCGGTGGCCCCGCGATTCTTCCAGGAGTGACTCGTCGAGTCAAAGAGGATACTCGACGAGTAGAAGGGGAATCTCAGAGGATTGAAGGACGACCAGACTCGCCGAGTCGCCAGGGAACTCGCCGAGTCCAGTCGAGCTGACATTGGACTGTTGACCAGAGTTGACTGGTGTGATTCTTAGGGTCAGTTAACGTGGAAGATAGAAGTATGAAATAAGGGATATATGATGTTACAGGGAGCTTGTAGCTCGGAGGATCAAGTGCAAGGGATTTTAGGAGTTGCTATCTTCTAGTGTCCGCGAGGTGAGTCTTCTCACTATACCTCACCCGGAAGGGTTTGATTGTGTGACCGGAAGGTCAAGTATGTTGTGTGTTATGTTTATATGCTATGAATGGAAAGTTAGCTGCTACGTGTGATATACATGCTTATATATATGGGCCGGAAGGCAGGGTTTTATGTGACAGAAAGGTCAGGTATGATATATGATATATGTGCTTTATGTGTTAGAGTATTTGTATTATGTGTTATGTATGTGTATGGGCCGGAAGGCAATTATCTTGTGGACCGAAAGGTCCGGGCCGGAAGGCAATGTTATGTGGATCGAAAGATCCGGGCCGGAAGGCGATGTTATGTGGATCGAAAGATCCGGGCCGGAAGGCGATATTATGTGGATCGAAAGATCCGGGCCGGAAGGCAATGTTATGTGGACCGAACGGTCCGGGCCGGATGGCGTATGTGCGTAAGGTATATTGGGGAACTCACTAAGCTTCGTGCTTACGTTGTTTATGTTACGTTGTTTCAGGTTCTCACAGTAACGCGGGATGGCAACGGTTCGATTGTACACACCGAAGAAAGAATTGTGTTTTGGAGGATCCTGGTCTTCTTTTATAACGGAAATGAAACTACGTTTGTAATTTGAATGTGAATAAGATTTTAAACAAGTGTTTTTAATATTAAAGTGATTAATTAAATGAAAATTTTATTTTTGGAAATTCTGGGTGTTACAAATTGGTATCAGAGCCTTGGTTTGAGGGATTCGGACGCGCCTACGGGTAAGTCTGGACTCAAACCGAGGAAGTAAGAAAAAGTTTTCCAAATAAATGGTTTTCTAAAAGTGAATAAGAGTTCAAAGAGAAAGCAAGAAAGAGCAGTGTGTACAATCAGCCAGAGCCAAACGGTGATTTCCCAAAATACCCTTACTTTTGTATTATGAAATATCTATTATGCACTTTATGAGACATTATTGCATGCTAGAGACAGGCTAGGTACTTCACATCTTAGGACTAGAGTGGCCTGATTTGTGATGCCTTAGTCTAGGGTTTGCTGTTATATGTGCGTTATGCTTTTATGTGTATGTGATGAGTGAGAGTATCTAGTTAGAACGCACAAGGGGTAAAGCTACGGAGTACAGAGGTACTTCCGAGGATGAGTCGAGAAGGTGGAGCTACCACAGATGGGAAGTCCTATGTATGCTTCAATGCTCGAATGCTGCTTGCTTTGTGCTTTGTGGAGTTATCAATGATGGGAGTCAGCTACCAAGTGAGTATGACGATACTCAGGAGGTAGAGGGCTGGCATCATTGGGAACTCTTCAGCAGCTGATAGCAAAGAAGTGGGAGGACAGCGGAAGGGACTAGGGAGTAAACCTAGCCAGATGAGTGCGCTGGTAGAGTAGAGGATTTCGCTGGAAAGCGAGCACGCGCGATGAGATTGGTGAAAGAGCAGGTTTATCAGCTACTTAGGAACTCTGGAATGGTCCGTGTGGAAAGTATGGGTAGATGTGGCAGGTAGTATGGGCCCGTACTACTGAAAGCAGAGGACCCATACTTGATACAGGGGGCATTCTGAAGGTCCTAAGGAACAGATTGAGGGGTGGTGTTATGGTTCGGATACCATACATCGGAGCGGATACAGAGTGATGTTATGGTCAGGGCACCATACATCGGAACAGATTGAGATAGATGTTGTGTTTCGAGTGCTATACATTGGAGCAGGTTGAGGAATGGTGCTATGGTTCAGGTACCATACACCGAAGCATGTTGAGGAAGGATGTCATGGGATGAGTACCATGGTTCGTAGTGGATGATGCTTGTGGCTATCTTGTTATCCGGTTATCGATCGGACGAGCACGAGCGAGCGAGATGCGAGGATTCGCGAGATCCGGCGTGATGGAGTTGCTGCATTGTTGCGGGTTGAGTCGCCAGAATTGTTTGGGTCGATCAGGACCACTATGATTGAAGTAGTTTGATGAGCGATATGCGGCTTTCGCAGAGACGGCTGCCGCGGCGGTTACAGCGGCTGTAGCAACGGCAAAGAAAGGGACTAGTCAGGGTTTTCAGTATCGGGACTTCTATTATGCGAAGCCTCCCACATTCGATGGAGTTCAGGACTCGATTGTTGCTAGGAGATGGTTATCGGACATGGAGGGGTGTTTCTCCACGAGTTAATGCCCTGCTGATCAGAGGGTGGGGTGTGCTCTGAACCTGTTGAGGCTCGGGGCAAAGGATTAGTGGAGATTGACCACGAGGTCATTTTCTGATGCGCAGAGGGCTGCGGTTTCATGGGATCAATTCAGAGGAATGTTCAGTACTCGCTATGTTCCGCGAGATGAAAAGGAGAGATTGGCTCGGGAATTCCTCGAGCTGAAGCAGGATTTGGAGTCGGTGACTGAGAGCACCGGGATGTTTGTTGAGAGGGCGATGTTTTGCCCTGAGTTCGCTTCGGAGCAGGCTCAGATGCCCGATATTCGAGTAAGCTCAAGGGGGTATCAGACAGTTCGTGTCTGCGCGGAGGTGCGAGACCCTGTTGGAGTTGCAGAAGGCCGCCATGTGGCGTGAGTTAGAGGTTAAGTTGCAGTTGCGTGAGCTGAGACAGGCCCCGATGCAGTCGCAGTCGGCGCCGAAACGGTTCAGGACCGTAGACGTTGAAATGGGGGATCGGAGCGGTCACACTTGTGGGAAGTGTGAGAGAGGTGGCACCGGAGCTTGTTGGCCCAATGGTGCATGCCGCAAGTGCGGAGAGGAGGTGCATGGTGCACGGGATTGTCGGCGGTCAGTGCCAATTCGGGATCCCAGGATTTGTTATCAGTGTCGGCAGGTTGGACATTTGAGGGTCAACTGTCCACAGTTTTTTGCAGGATCGGTGTAGGCTCTAGCACCGTCCACCTTGAGGAGTTCAGGAGGAGGACTGTATGGAGCAGAGCCCAAGGGCTCAGGGTCGTGCTTAACGGCTTGCGGCAGAGGGAGACAGAGCAGTGTCAGAGGCAGCTGCGGGTATGATGCTCTCTTGATGTCCTGAGTAGATTGCGTTGATTGTGGCGTATGGTTTGTGCTGGTAGTATGGATTTCGATGCAGTATTCGTTGTTTCGCGGGATTGGCATGGTTATGGATTGGTGCTTCAGGTTTCTCTTTGGCATTCGTTGTTCCCTGATGGTTGGTATGGTTATAGTCTGGTGTTTTAGTGCCGATAGCTTTGTGCGGTTTTCGATGTGGTATCCATCCTTTGGCAGATTGCGGGTTTTGGTTTCGGATTATTGTTGAGAATTTCGTTGGTTATCGTTCGTGAGGGTTGATAGTGGAGGTGCGGCACTGGGTTGAATGACGGGTAGCATCTGCGGTTGTGGAGTGGGTAATTGAAAGATCGGATTCTTTTGAGCGGATTGATCAGGGAGGAGATGTGTTTTGCTGAGGGTTGCTTACGCTTGTGGGAAGCAGTCAGTGGGTAAATGTTCTCTTTGTGCAGGATTGTTCTGAGAGGTCGTTAATGACGATCGGTGGCAGTTAGTCAGTGCTTTAGTGGGGGAGAATTAGAAAACTCTCCGGGAAATCGATGAGTATGTGAGGGTGCTTAGCTGCCGGGATTCAGCAGTGCTTGTCAGCGCAAAGTATAGGCCGACGAGAGCGAGTGTTGGATATGCAGGGCGAGATACAGACCTAGGGCATTTGATTGTGGAGGCCTGAAAGGAGGTCAGGATCGAGCTTGAGTAAGTAAACGGAATTTTGCGATCAGAGTATTGGTACGTTTGAGGTACGTGATGGTTGTACTGCATTAATCCTATGGGATTATGTTGTGCATGTTTCTAGAGCTGGAACCGGAAGGTTCCCAGAGTCAGAACCTGAGGGTTCGCAGAGTTGGGTGTACGGACCCACAGAGATATAGCCTCGAGTGGCTAGTATGTGTTATGAGGGTCAGACCAGTCATACTGGAGACTCTGTTGGTATTGCTGGATTAGTTTGAGATTTGCGGATCACGTATGTTGCAGTGTGATTGCATTGGAAGGTCTGGCCCTGGGTTGTTGATCTTGTTTAGCGGAGGCAGTGATTTTGATGAGTGGAGAGAGTGCAGGGGATTGAGAGCCCCTGCAACAAGAACCAGAGTATGTGAATGGCAGTTACGCAAAAGGGTGGTGTCGCTTGGGGCGAGCACCGTGGCACCGGTTGGAGTGGCATTAAGTTCAAGAGAGTTCCGTGGAAAAGGAAAAGAGGAGGGTATGTAACTCCGAAGGGGGTGCAAGTTCACGAAAGGGAAAGCTGCAGAGCAGAGTTATGGTTAGAGTACTTCGAGTATGGTTCTGAGCATCGTGTTCGCGGCAGTGGAGTAGGAACCCATCCGGTTGGGATGTCTGTTGAGGCTCAGCAGGGATGCATGGAGAGAGAAAATTTTAAATTTTCAGTGTGAATCTGATCAGAGTGTAGGGTGGATGTAGTGGTTCATCTTGGGAGATGTTCGAGGATATCATCAATGTATCGGGTCTTCCAACCTACGAGTGTTGGGGCTAGTTCAGCATGTGTATATGATGGCAAGAGGAGAATTTGTGAGAGTTACTCTGGGAGTGAGAATGGATCTCTCAGTTGGTCTGGGATGGACAAAGTGGGCTTTGGATCGGGGATCCGGTGGTTCAGGGCTTCCTAACCCTCATTGTTCGAGTGATTGTTGGGGTTTAAGAGCAGAGTTGCATCTTGGGTGGTTCTCGGTTACAGAGAGAGATGGACAGTACAGAGTTTGGGCTTCAGTCGACAGAGCAGACTCAGCAGGTTAAAGAGAGTTAGTGATCGTTAGAGTTATCAGGAAAGTTATGCAGGCAGACGCCGTTACGAGCATGTGATTCAGGTCAGCGACTTCGTATTTCTGACGGGGTGCTTCGATTCAGGAAGAGGGGTAAATGGGGGGCCCCGGTATGTCGGGTCTTTTCGTGAAGGAGCGAAGGTAGGAAGGGTGGCCTATCGTTTGGAGCTGTCAACGGAATTGGGACGGATCCATGACACTGGTATGTGTCGCAGTTGAAGAGGTGTATAGCGGATGAGTCAGCAGTGGTTCTACTAGAGAACGATTAGGTGGATGTGAGCCTGTGTTACGTCGAGAGGCCAGTGGCCGTCGGAGATCGGAAGATCAAGGTTCTAAGGAACAAGGAGGTACCTCTGGTATTGGTTCAGTAGCGGTCTCGGGAGAGATCGGTAGTGTCTAGGAAGCCGAAACGTGAGATGCGGGAGCAGCAGCCAGAGCTATTTTCAGAGTAAGACTTCGAGGGCGAAGTCTAATTCTAGTGGGGGAGAATTGTAACAGCCCAAAATCTCAAGTATTGTTAAATTGCATTTTGGGGTGTTTTAAAGGGGAGACTCGGCGAGTTGGAGCCAGACTCGCCGAGTAGGGTCGCAGAGTTGGTCGCGGGTTCGCGACTGGACTCGACGAGTCCAGGTATGGACTCGGCGAGTCGACGTTGTTCAGTGGAAAACCCTAGCCGCTCGGTTTGGGAAGTATTTAAGGGATCTTATGCCTCCATTGTTCGCCTTTTGGCCGACTGAGAAGGACCCTTAATCGTTGTGGACGTCTAGGGCAGGAGAGGGAGCTTTTAGAACCTTGAAGAATTTGTTAAGCAAGAAGAAGAAGAGTTTTGGCCAAAGGAATATCAAGAGGATCGAGTTCTGAGGTTTGGAGACACAGAGAGGGTGTTATTCAGGTAATATTTCGAATTATCCTCTGCTATGTTGATGTGTTATGGAATTAGGGTTTATGAAACCCATTTGGTGATTTGATGGATTAGTATGTTGTTATACAAGTGTTTAAATCCCAAGTAATAGGATGATTAGAGGTCCAGAAGTCCCATGAGTGTGTATTGCGGGGAAATATGTATCTCAGGAAGCAGTTTGATCGACTGCATGGCATGGACTCGCCGAGTCGGATGATCAGACTCGGCGAGTAGCTTGAAGATTCACTGGGACTCGCCGAGTTGTTCTTCAGACTCGGCGAGTGGAGTCGCGGTGGCCCCGCGATTCTTCCAGGAGTGACTCGTCGAGTCAAAGAGGATACTCGACGAGTAGAAGGGGAATCTCAGAGGATTGAAGGACGACCAGACTCGCCGAGTCGCCAGGGAACTCGCCGAGTCCAGTCGAGCTGACATTGGACTGTTGACCAGAGTTGACTGGTGTGATTCTTAGGGTCAGTTAACGTGGAAGATAGAAGTATGAAATAAGGGATATATGATGTTACAGGGAGCTTGTAGCTCGGAGGATCAAGTGCAAGGGATTTTAGGAGTTGCTATCTTCTAGTGTCCGCGAGGTGAGTCTTCTCACTATACCTCACCCGGAAGGGTTTGATTGTGTGACCGGAAGGTCAAGTATGTTGTGTGTTATGTTTATATGCTATGAATGGAAAGTTAGCTGCTACGTGTGATATACATGCTTATATATATGGGCCGGAAGGCAGGGTTTTATGTGACAGAAAGGTCAGGTATGATATATGATATATGTGCTTTATGTGTTAGAGTATTTGTATTATGTGTTATGTATGTGTATGGGCCGGAAGGCAATTATCTTGTGGACCGAAAGGTCCGGGCCGGAAGGCAATGTTATGTGGATCGAAAGATCCGGGCCGGAAGGCGATGTTATGTGGATCGAAAGATCCGGGCCGGAAGGCGATATTATGTGGATCGAAAGATCCGGGCCGGAAGGCAATGTTATGTGGACCGAACGGTCCGGGCCGGATGGCGTATGTGCGTAAGGTATATTGGGGAACTCACTAAGCTTCGTGCTTACGTTGTTTATGTTACGTTGTTTCAGGTTCTCACAGTAACGCGGGATGGCAACGGTTCGATTGTACACACCGAAGAAAGAATTGTGTTTTGGAGTATCCTGGTCTTCTTTTATAACGGAAATGAAACTACGTTTGTAATTTGAATGTGAATAAGATTTTAAACAAGTGTTTTTAATATTAAAGTGATTAATTAAATGAAAATTTTATTTTTGGAAATTCTGGGTGTTACAGTGGTTTTCTATCTTAAAATACCTTGATAACAAAAGTATTAGTTTTGAAATGTTTATTAAAATGACATCAAGTCATTCTTAATTATTGTTCAAAACTCCTAGATATCTTGCAAAACCATTATTTACCTTCTTGAGTCAAACTATACTTATGCGCATATGTTCATATATATGTTAGAGATTACAGTTTTCACCCTTCAATTAGTTTCCAATACTCTTGGGTAGCAAGAGTGCCTAAACCTACGTAAACGACCAATTACCTTCCAGATAGCTATCATAGGGATACTCAGAAGATATCAAACACCATTACTATTACAAGGAATCACACAAGAGTCAGTTCATTCATGAGTCTATACCAATACCTTACATGATATATGAGTACACTTACTTAGGATTACCTGATACATGAATATGCTTACATATACTTACCTGTTACATGAACACACTTACATGAATACCATATAGGAAGACTGTTACTTAGGTGCATTATCCTGTATTTACTAACCTGGATACTTGTACTTAGAATTACGAGGATAATTTATTAGTATTTACTGTGTAAATTATCTTTCCTGTCCCAGTTCAATGGGATGATTCGGCGGGACTTACCATTCCGAATCCCACTGATTAGCACCAGTGGTCGATGAACATCTACGGATGTCTAAGGTTGTTACTTACTTAGTAGTCAGTGACGGGACTAACCATCCCTCTGTCCACTGTTGCAACAGTGGATGAGATGTGAATCTTCGAAGGATCATTAGGTTGACGATCTGTACTAAGAGATCGATACGGGGACTAACCCTCCCTCCACCCTGCTGCCGCTACAGAGGATGAGGGGACACTCTTCGGATGTTCCATAAGGTCTATCATTCGCTTCGGCGATGTCGTGTTTGTCCTGGTAACCCAAGACAATAACACTTACATGATTATATTTTTCCTGTTTACTTTATTTTGTGATACTTTGACATAAACGATGAGTTAGACTAAGTACTCTAGTATTAGTCAACAGAAAAGGAAAAGCTATCATATTACTTAGTCATAACAGAACATTCGAGTCTTGGTAGAAGACTATTTAGTCATAACAGAACATTCGAGTCTTGGTAGAAGACTACTTAGTCATAACAGAACATTCGAGTCTTAGTAGAAGACTACTTAGTCATAACAGAACATTCGAGTCTTGGTAGAAGACTACTTAGTCATAACAGAACATTCGAGTCTTGGTAGAAGACTACTTAGTCATAATAGAACATTCGAGTTTTGGTAGAAGACTACTTAGTCATAACAAAACATTAGGGTCTTGGTAGAAGACTATCATATCATCTTCCTATTTTACTTTATTTTGTGATATATTCACATAAACGATGAGTTAGACTAAGTACTCTTAGTACTAGTCAATAGAAGGGAAAACCAATCATTTTACTTGGTCATAACTAAACATTCGGGTCTTGGTAGAAGATCACATTTCATACTTATATCAACTGTTCTATTTAAGGATTTATACAACATTCTTAACAACATTCCAAAACAGGACAATATCACGTAAATACTTATGAACTCACCAGCTTTAAAGATGATACTCGGTTTCAAAATAACTTGAATTCTCTGGTCATCAGTTAGACAGGTGCGGTGGTCAGGTTTTTGAGAAGATGGAGCACAGACAAGACTCGCCTTATTTTGATTATTCATATTATTGTTGTACATTATGAAATAACACACATGTATTAAAATTCTACTTATAATGCAATGGATGATGTTGTTGCTTGTTTATTATATTACACTGTTGTGATACTGTACATGACGTCCTCCACCCCTGAACGTTTCCGCCGTTCGTGGTTTTGGGGTGCGACAGATTGCACGTAAACGCATCAGTAACTTGATGTTATAAAACGTGCCTTTGTGTACAATTCAACAAGTAGTAGAACAAGCATATGAGTCGAAGTTTATCTGTTCCTTCTAGAAATAGAAGCGATATCTGGGCCCCTCGATGATTTTGTTGTGACCTATGTACCGGCCGGTCAGAACTAAAATTGATGTGTTCGATTAAGTTCTTTGTCAAACAAATCGAAAATCGGGAAACAAACTGCTGGACAATAAGTACGACGTTGTTCCATGTATTTGTCCGGCTGATATCATGAGAACAGAGGAGTATATGGTAACTTATCTAAAATGGCCCTTCATAGTTCAATAGAGTTTTCGAGAGCTACGATTGCTGGTTGGTTCCTGAAGTAACATACGCAAATATAGTTATTTGACTTATCCAAGTGGGAGTCTGTTGGATAAGGTGTCTAAGTCCATAACTTATTTGGTATATACTTGACCCGACCCGGCATGGTCCATTTGGGTTGCATTTCATCCAAACTATTTATGGATAATTTTATGAGAGTTATACACATATGTTTATTAATATATTGCAAGTTATAATATATTAATATGAAGTTATTTAATTAGTACGTACGATAACAGTCCGTTCAATTCCGGTCACTTAATGCATTCAGGTCAAAATTTAAACTTTTATAAAACCGTAATTAAATATACTAAGTGGTAGATATCGTAACAAGGTTTTCATACATATAAAGAACACACAAATCCAAGTTATAACGAAGAAGTTATGACCATTCTAAGTTACGAATATAACAGTAGGCAGCTAAAAACTCGAATCGAAGATCGAGCAACTTTTCGCCGGAATGACCTAAACGAGAATCGAAGGTCTCGACAATGGTAATTCAACGGTAAAAAGTCTGGAAAAACCGATGTTAGATAAAGAAGTTATGAATTTCTAAAGAAATTCCTTAATCACGACATTTTAAAAATAAATAATAAAAATAATTTCGAAATTTGTCGACGGAGTCTAAACAAAAGTTGTAGATCGTAGTTTCACCTTCGCGTGGATATAAAGAACATTGAAAGCGGAGTTCGTATGATGAAGATATGAATTTTAGAAGTTTGCTAAATAATAAAAATATAAATTTAATTAAACCCCGGTATTATCCGAAGAACGAGTCAGCGGTCTGATCCCTCGTACGCCCAGCGTACCGTCGTACACCCCGCGTACTCAGATGCTAGGCTCCGGATTGTCCACGTCGCTTCAATGCTTCTTCCGAGGATGCGGTAAGCCATGACGTCTCGTACGCCCCGCGTACGAGCGTACACCCAGGCCCTATAAAACGGATGCGAAGGTGTCGGCCATATTTGCTAATTTCCTTCCTTTCTCGAACCGAAGCTATGCGTTTCAACCCTCCGAGTCATCCCAAGGGCTCGGTTTTCATATCCAAGTTTGAAAGGAAGTTTTACGCTCCTGAGATTCCCTAGAATCCCGAGAAATCCGCTTTCTCGAGTAGAAGTTCTGCTCGGTTTTCATCTCGCTTTCTTCAAGCTATCAAGCGAGTTCATACCCCTACAACCACACTTTAAATGCTTTTTAAACACTTTTAGGGGGGGGGATTTCTGTCACACCCCCAAACCTGAACGGCGGAAACGTTCGGGGGCGGATGGGAAGGCGGGTCGGATGGGACAGCGGGTCGGATGGGTCGGACGCCTCGGATAGGGCGACGTGGATGATCAGAGGCCAAGTCTCTCGGGTACGCAGGGCATATACGAGTACGCAGCGCGTACCTCGGATGAGGACACTGACTCCTCTTCGGATAATGCTTGAAGTTTGAATTAAATAAATATATAATTTATTTAATAAACTTCAAAAGTTCATATCTTCTTCATACGAACTCCGTTTTCGATGGTCTTTATATCCACGCGTAGGTGAGACTACGCTCTACAACTTTCGTTTAGATTCCGTTGGCAAATTCCGAAATTATTTTTATTATTTATTTTATAACTCATCGTGTTTAAGGAATTTCTTCAAAAATTCATAACTTTTTTATCTGACGTCGGTTTTTGCCAGACTTTTTACCGTTGAAATACCATTGTCAAGACCTTCGATTCTCGTTTAGGTCATTCCGGCCAAAAGTCGCTCGATCTCCGATTCGAGTTTTTAGCTGTCTGTTGCTAAGCCGAACTTGGAAAAATCATAACTTCGCTATATGAAGTCGGATTTGGGCGTTCTTTTCACGTACGATCATGGTTCAAAGACATTTAAACATAGAAGGAAATTAAATAGAACTATTTGTACATTTTATTATGAAAGTAAATTTTATTACTCAACAGTGGTTACAATACTTGACCCTTTTTGGTCATTACAAAGAGTTGAAATATCGGGTTGTCACATCATCCCCCCATTAGAGAGAATTTCGTCCCGAAATTTAAAGTAGTAAAGATACTAGTGAACATGAAAGAGATGAGGGTACTTTTGTTTCGTCTGATCTTCGCGTTCCCATGTGAATTCAGGTCTCGCTTGGCGTTCCAGCGAACCTTCACGATGGGTATGCGACTTTGCTTTGTTTGTTTTACCTCTCGGTCCATGATTTCTACTGGTTCTTCCACAAAGTTGAGGCTCTCGTTGATCTCGATCTCGTCAAGTGGAATAACAAGAGTCTCGTCGGACAGACACTTTTTCAAGTTTGAGACGTGGAAGGTTGGATGGATGTTACTAAGTTCGCGCGGTAGGTTAACCTTGTAAGCCACAGGGCCGATTCTGGCAAGGATCTCGAAAGGCCCTATGTATCTTGGATTTAGTTTCCCACGCTTTCAAAATCATATTAAACCCTTCCACGGTGAGACCTTTAATAAGACGTGGTCTCCTACCTGGAATTCCAAAGGTATCCTCCTTTGGTCAGCGTAGCTTTTCTGTCGGTCTCTAGAGGCTTTGAATCGTTCACGAATCTGAACGATCTTCTCTGTCGTTTCTCGTATGATTTCCGGACCGGTGAGAGTGCTTTCAGGAACTCTTCCTCTAGCTAACTGGGTATCGCCAACTTCAGTCCAGCACAGAGGGGATCTGCACTTTCGACCGTAGAGGGCTTCAAACGGAGCAGCCTTTATGCTTGTATGATAACTATTGTTGTATGAAAATTCGACAAGGGGTAAATGAATATCCCATGCCTTTCCAAAGTCAATCACACAGGCTCTCAGCATATCTTCTAAAGTTTGTATTGTTCTCTCACTTTGTCCGTCTGTTTGTGGGTGGTAGGCTGTACTCATGTCTAGCCTAGTTCCCAAGGAACTTTGTAGTGACTGCCAGAATCTTGAAGTGAATCTACTATCTCGATCGGAGATAATGGATATCGGAACACCATGCAGTCGCACTACTTCCCCTAAGTAAGTTCTTGTAAGCTTCTCCATTTTGTCAGTCTCCTTGATGGATAGGAAATGCGCGGATTTGGTCAATCTGTCGACAATGACCCATATGGTATCGAGTCCACTTGTCGTCTTGGGTAACTTGGTTATGAAGTCCATAGTAATCCGCTCCCATTTCCATTCTGGTATCTCTGGTTGTTTTAGTAATCCTGACGGTTTCTGATACTCGACCTTAACCTTAGCGCAAGTAAGACATTTACTCACGAAGGTAGCAATTTATGCTTTCATGTTAGGCCACCAGTACAGTTTCTTAAGATCCAGATACATTTTATCTGAACCCGGGTGAACGGAATATCTTGAGTTGTGAGCCTCGGTCATGACTACGTTTCTGAAACCACCATGTTTCGGGGTCCAGATTCGGTCCATGAGATAGTAGGCTCCGCCACCCTTGACTTCTAGATTCTTCTCCATTCCTCGCAGGGATTCACCTGCCACATTTTCAGGTTGCAAAGCTTCCATCTGTGCCTCCTTAATTTGTGTGGATAAGTGGGAATGGATAGCCATGGTCAGAGATTTGACCCTCTGACCAGTGTATTCCTTTCGACTGAGGGCGTCAGCTACTACGTTGGCCTTGCCAGGATGATAACGAATTTCAAATTCGTAGTCATTCAGTAACTCAACCCATCGTCGTTGTCGCATGTTGAGTTCCTTTTGATCGAAAATGTGTTGAAGGCTCTTGTGATCGGTGAAAATAGTACTCTTTGTTCCGTATAAGTAGTGCCTCCAGATCTTCAGAGCAAATACCACTGCTCCTAACTCAAGATCGTGTGTCGTATAGTTCACTTCGTGTGTCTTAAGCTGTCGGGAGGCATAAGCGATAACCTTCCCTCTCTGCATAAGAACACAACCAAGTCCTTGATTTGACGCATCGCAATACACTACGAAGTCTTCTATCCCATCGGGGAGGGATAGTATCGGTGCGGTGCACAAGGCCTGCTTTAGTGTCTGGAATGCCTTCTCTTGTTTCGCTTCCCAGTCAAAGGCCACACCTTTCTGGGTTAATGTAGTAAGAGGTTTCGCAATGCTCGAAAAGTTCTTTATGAATCTACGATAGTAGCCAGCTAGGCCTAGAAATTGACGAATTTCTGTAGGTGTCTTTGGTGCCGACCAGTTCTCAATAGCCTTAATTTTGGAGGGGTCCACGTGTATACCTTTCTTGCTAACTACGTGGCCTAAAAATTCGACTCTTCGAATCCAAAATTCGCATTTAGAGAACTTCGCATAGAGTTTCTCCGTTCGCAGTGTTTCTAGGACTCTTCGTAGGTGCTGGCTATGCTCTTCCTCACTTCGAGAGTAGATAAGTATATCATCGATAAAGACGATGACGAACTGATCCAAGTAAGGGCGGCATACCCTATTCATTAGGTCCATAAATACTGCTGGTGCATTGGTTAATCCGAACGGCATCACTACAAATTCGTAGTGTCCATAACGAGTTCGGAAAGCTGTCTTTGGAATGCCCCCCTCTAGAACTCGTAATTGGTGATATCCGGACCGTAGGTCTATTTTTGAGAAGTAGTTCGCCCCTTGAAGTTGATCGAATAGGTCGTCGATACGGGGTAGAGGATAGCGGTTCTTGACAGTAAGTTTGTTCAGTTCTCTGTAGTCGATGCACATACGGAACGATCCGTCTTTCTTCTTTACAAACAAGACAAGTGCTCCCCAAGGTGAGAAACTTGGTCTTATGAACCCTTTTTGAAGGAGTTCATTAAGTTGACTGGAAAGTTCCTGCATCTCTGCTGGTGCGAGACGGTAAGGCGACTTCGCTACTTGGGTAGCTCCTGGAACTAAGTCGATTCTGAACTCGACTTGGCGTTGCGGTGGTAATCCTGGTAGTTCTTCTGGAAAGATATCGGGAAAGTCGCGTACTACCGAGATGCTCTTGATGTCCTTCAGTTCTTGACTTGTATCAACGATGTGCGCTAGGAATGCTCGACAATCCTTCCGTAAGTACTTTCGAGCTTGGATGCACGAAATGATGCGAAGGTTTGTACTAGATTTGTCGCCGTAGATAACTAATGTTTCGTTGTTAGGGAGATTAAGACGGACTGCTTTCTCAAAGCACATGATGTCGGCGCGAAGAAGACTCGACCAATCCATGCCGACTATGACGTCGAAACTTTTAATTTGGACAGGCATGAGATTGATTGGGAAAGAATGGCCGTCTAAAGTTAACGTACAGCCCATGAATATGCAATTAGTGTTTTCGGTTTTTCCATTGGCCATCTCTACAGTGAATGATTTTTTTAACTTGCTAGGTTTAGGTTTAAGTAAATTAATAAAGTTTTGACTCACGAAGCTTCTCTCCGCTCCACTATCGAATAATATGCATGCATATGAATTATCGAGAAGGAACGTACCAGCAACTATAGTTGGCTCAGCTACAGCTTCGTCGTGGCCTATTGCCAAAACTCGTCCCACACCTCCGGTGCCTGCTGCCTTAGGACAGTTCCTCTTGTAGTGGCCCACCTCGCCACAACCGTAGCAAGCCTGCCCTACACCCGCACCGGGAACTTGAGTGATCGGCTTTGCGGGTTCCTTGCAGAAACGGGCTGTGTGTCCTTTCCTTTTGCAGTTGGCGCACTACATTTCTCGACAAGGTCCATGGTGGTGGTAATTGCATTTGGTGCACTTTGGGAGGTTACCTACATAAGGCTTTGTTGGGTAGGTATTTATAGGAGCTGTAGTAGGTACAGTGGCAGCATTCACTGAAACCAGTTGTTTCTTTGCGGATTCTTGGGAAGACCCACCCTTCCCTTTATTCCACACTCTCTTTCTGCCATTGTTGTTGTTGTTGTTGTTGTTGTAGTTATTCTTGTTGTTTTTGTTTCCTTTCTGTGGTGCTGGTGCAGAAGTGGTTGAGTTCTGATGACCTCCGTAGTCAATCAGAGATTGTGCCAGTTCCTTAGCACTTTCAAAGGTGTCAGGTTTAGAAGCTAACACGCTTGATCGCATTTGGGGCGTCAGTCCCCAGATGTACCTTTCTATTTTCTTGCTCTCGGGAGCAATCATATCTGGACAAAGGATTGCCAGCTCGCAGAATCTGTTGGTATAAGTAGCGATGTCGGTACCAACCATTCCAAGAGTCCATAGCTCATGTTCAAGCTTTTGAATCTCTCCCCGTGGGCAGTATTCTCTCATCATCATGGCCTTCAGGCTCTCCCAGCTTATGGAGTTTGCCACGATCAGGGTAAGTACTTTAACGTGGCCATTCCACCAAGTTAAAGCTTTATCAAGAAGGGTGAAAGTTGCAAATTTGACCTTGCTGTGCTCGGGACAGGAGCAGATTTCAAAGACTGCCTCCGTCCTTTCAATCCACTGCCTCAGGGCCATCACACCACCAGTTCCATAAAACATCCGGGGCTTGGCATTAGTGAAGTCCTTATAGGTGTGTGCCAGATCCCGAGCCATTAGTACTCGAGTTATTGATCTGTGACGTGGCAGCTGCCACCGCTGCGGTGACTGCTGCTTGAAACATTACAACATCAAATTGGGGTGGTGGAGGTGGTGGTGGTACAGGTGCTTCCTCACCGTTGTTTCGCCTTGGATTCCTACGTGGAGGCATCCTTCATGTAACACCGTGGTTTTCAAATCAAAATTTTTCATTTAAATAATCAATTTAATATTAAAACACTTGTTTAAAATCTTGTTCATATTCGAATTACAAAACATAGTTCCATTTTCATTTGAATAGACAACCAGGATCCTCCAAAATACAACTCTTTCCTCGGTGTGTACAATCAAGCCGATGCCATTCCGCGTTACTGAAAGAACCTGAAACAACATAACATAAATACTGTAAGCACGAAGCTTAGTGAGTTCCCCAATATACACCTTACACAATTACGCCTTTCCAGGCCCGACCTTCCGGTCCATGTGTCTCAGGGGACTTCCGTCCCTGCTGGGTAAACCTTCCGGCCTTACCCACGCCGACCTTCCGGTCCATCACACATCATATCGCCTTCCGGCCCATAACATATTGCCTTCCGGCCCATAATATAATCGCCTTCCGGCCCATAACATACATAGCACATATAACAAATAACTTACCACATATAGCATACATATCACATATCATATCCGACCTTCCGGTCACACAGTCAAACCCTTCCGGGTACAGTATAGTGAGAAGACTCACCTCGCGGACACTGGAAGATAGCAACTCCTGAAATCTCTTGCACTTGATCCTCCGAGCTACAAGCTCTCTGTCTCATCATATATCTCATTTTAATACTTCTATCTTCCACGTTAACTGACCCTAAAACGTTACACACAGGTCAACTCGGGTCAATGGCCATCTCGACTGGACTCGGCGAGTACCCTGGCGACTCGGCGAGTCTAGTCGTCCTCACCAATTCCTGCATGATCCCTTTCTACTCGTCGAGTATCCCTCTTGACTCGACGAGGTCCTCGTGGAAGAATCGCGGGGCCACCCGACTCTACTCGCCGAGCCTGAAGAACAAACTCGGCGAGTCCCAGTGAATCTTCAAGCTACTCGCCGAGTCTGATCATCTGACTCGGCGAGTCTACGCCATGCAGTCGATCGAACTGCTTCCTGAGATACATATATTCTTGAATATACAAACATGGGACCTTCTGGACCTCTAAGGGTCCTAATACAAGGTTATAAATGTTGAATAACAACACAATAATCCATCTAGACTCCAAATGGGTTCCATAAACCCTAAATCTATATACACATCAATCACAGGAGAATGTAATCCGAATTATTACCTGAATGATGTACCTTCCATGTCCCCAAACTTCAGAACTCGAACTCCCTGCAGTTCCTTTAGCTAAAACCCTTCTCCTCCTTGCACCACAATTCCTTCAAGGTCACCAATGGCCTTCAAGCTTGCTCTAGCCGCCCCAGTCGCCTAGGGTTCTTCCCAATCGATCAAAAGTCGTGAAATGACGGCATAATAACCCTTATATACAACCCAATACTGAACGGATAGGGTTTCCGCTGAACAGCGTCGACTCGCCGAGTCCATATCTGGACTCGTCGAGTCCAGTCGTGAACCCGCGACCAAACCTGCGACCCTACTCGGCGAGTCTGGCTCCAACTCGTCGAGTCTCCCCTTTAAAACACCCCCAAAATGCAACTTAGCAATATTGAGATTTTGGGTTGTTACAATTCTCCCCCACTAGAATTAGACTTCGCCCTCGAAGTCTCACTCTGAAAATACCTCTGGCTGCTGCTCCCGCATCTCACGATTCGGCTTCCCTAGACACTACCGATCTCTCTCGAGGCCGCTACTGAACCAATACCAGAGGTACCTCCTTGTTCCTCAGAACCTTGATCTTCCGATCTCCGACGGCCACTGGCCTCTCGGCGTAGCACAGGCTCGCATCCACCTAATCGTTCTCTAGAAGAACCACTGCTGACTCATCTGCTATACGCCTCTTTAATTGCGACACATACAAGTGTCATGGATCTGTCCCAATTCCGTTGTCAGCTCCAAACGATAGGCCACCCTTCCTACCTTCGCACCTTCACGAAAAGACCCAACATACCGGGCCCCCCCATTTACCCCTCTTCCTAAATCGAAACACCCCGTCAGAAATACGAAGTCGCCGACCTGAATCACATGCTCGCAGCGGCGTCTGCCTGCATAACTTTCCTGTTAACTCTAGACGATCACTAGCTCTCTTTAACCTGCTGAGTCTGCTTTGTCAACTAAAGTACGAACTCTGAACTGCTCATCACTCTCTGTAATCGGAAATTACCCAAGATGCACTCTGCTCCAAATCTCAACGATCACTCAACCCATAAGGGTTAGGAAGCCCTGAACCACCGGATCCCCGATCCAAAGCCCACTTTGCCCATTCCGGACCGACTGAGAGATCCGTTCTCCCTCTCAGATCAACTCTCACAAGTTCCCTCTTGCCATCACATACACATACTGAACTAGTCCCAACACTCGCAGGTTGAAAAACCCGATTCACTGATGATATCCTCGAACATCTCCCAAGACGAACCACTAATATCCGTCCTATACCCTGATCAGAATCACACTGAGAATTCAAGATTCTCTATTCCCTTGCATCCTTTTTGAGTCTCGTCAGTCATCCCAACCCGGATGGGTTCCTACTTCACTGCCGCAAACACGATGCTCGAAACCATACTTGAAATACTCTAACCATAATTCTGCTCTGCAGCTTTCACTTTCGTGAACTTGCACCCCTTCGGAGTTACACACCTTCCTCTTTTCCTTTTTCCAAGGAACCCTCTTGGCCATAATGCCACTCCAACCGGTGCCACGGTGCTTGCCCCAAGCGACACCACCCTTTTTGCGTAACCGCTATCCACATACTCTGGTTCTCATTGCAGGGGCTCTCAATCTCATGCACTCTCTCCACTCATCAAGATCACTGCCTCAGCTAAACAAGATCGCCAATCCCGGGGCCCGACCTTCCAATGTAATCACACTGCACATACACCATCCGTAATCTCAAACTGATCCAGCAATACCAACAGAGTCTCCAGCATGACTGGACCGACTCTCATAACACATACTAGCCACTCGAGGCTATATCTCTGTGGGTCCGTACACCCAACTCTGCGAACCCTCAGGTTCGAACTCTGGGAACCTTCCGGTTCCAACTCTAGAAACATGCACAACATAAATCCCGTGGGATTAACGCAGTACAACCCATCACGTACCTCAAACATACCAATACTCTGATCACATAACCCCGGTTACTTACTCAAGCTTGATCCCGGCCTTCTCTCAGGCCTCCACAATCGAATGCCCTAGGTCTGTATCCCACCCCGCATACCCGACACTCGCTCTCGTCGGCCTATACTCTGCGCTGACAAACACTGCTGAATCCCGGCAGCTAAGCACCCTCATATACTCATCGATCTCCCGGAGAATTTTCTAATTCTCCCCCCACTAAAGCACTGACTAACTGCCACCGATCGTCATTAACGACCTTACAGAACAATCCTGTACAAAGATAACAATTACACACTGACTGCTTCCCACAAGCACAAGCAACCCTCAGCAAAACACACCTCCTCCCTGATCAACCCACTCACAAGAATCTAGTCCTTCAATCATCCACTCCACGACTGTAGATGCTACCCGACAATCAACCCAGTGCCGCATCTCCCCTAACAACCCCCCACGAACGATAACCAAAGGAATCCTCGACAATAACCCATAACCAAACTCACAATCTGCCCAAAGGATGAACACCACATCGAAAACCGCACAAGACTACTGACACTAAAACACAAATTATAACCATACCCAACCATCAGGGAATAACGAATGCCAAAGCGAAAACCTGAAGCACCAATCCATAACCATGCCAGACCCGCGAAACAACGAATACCGCATCGAAATCCATACAAGATACCAACACAAACAATACGCCAAATCAATGCAAGACAATTAAGACATCATGAAAGCATCATACCCGCAGTTGCCTCTGGCACTGCTCCGTCTCCCTCTGTCGCACGTAGATAAACACGACCCTGAGCCCTCTGGGGCTCCGCTCCATCCTGTCCTCCTCAAATCCCGAATTGGCACTGACTGCCAACAATCCCGTGCACAGTGCCCCTCCTTTCCGCACTTGCGGCATGCACCACCGGACCCGCAAGCTCCGATGTAACCCCTTTTTACTCGATCATCGACACCTATGGTCTCATGCTTTCCTACTGCATCTCTATACTCCACTTATTACTACTCCTGACAATTCTTGCTTTCTTACATACTGCACCCGGTTCTCCCCCACTAGGGTTCGAACCAACACCAATTAGTATACAATCAACCCACGACTATCTTTCACCAGCGAAATCGTACCTGCCCCAGTAAAGTGCTGTGCAACACCCGATAGTCCCTCCCCTTATGAATTCAATCAACCCCTATACTCTGAACCTCTAGCTAACTCTTCAAGAACTTCTCATCACGGCTGCCTCTAATCGTTCCAAATCCCATACTGATCTAATACTAAGCACCTGCACTGCTCGATAACATATCTGGCTCGTAGAGTGCACCGCAGCATCATCGTTCCTCTCATCTCAACTCATCAATCCGTATCCAACGTCGGATTTGTCCCAAGAACAGGGACTTACTCTCAACATAGACGACCACTCTCCGCACTGCAAAGCTCGTCTGAACTCTTCACTACTACCACTATAACCCAACCTGTTATTCTCAATTAGGTGTGGTGTGGTTCTCAACTACCTCAGCCCCAACTGACTGTCTGTTCACGGTAAATCTCTGTCTCGTGGTACACCCGCTACCTGATGCTCTGAGGGAAGTCATTATCGATAACTACCTGCAGGGTGTACTCCCAAATCCACAACTGAAACACCAGACCTCTCGCGTCTTGCACAGGAGCATAAATGACACTACCCACCCAAAAGGTGACCTCTCCTCTGTCGTCTGATTGCTCGACTCAACTGAAATTCTCCCCTGTCTTTGACTCTTACCAAAATACTCTGATAGGCACTTGTCTTTCCCCTCGAGGAACGCCTCTCTGTACTCAATCATGGTCTACAGGCCTGAAACCCATAGCGTCCAATCTCTACCTCATCGGTCATAACCGGATAACAAGATAGCCACAAGCATCATCCACTACGAACCATGGTACTCATCCCATGACATCCCTCCTCAACATGCTTCAGTGTATGGTACCTGAACCATAGCACCACTCCTCAATCTGCTCCAATGTATAGCACTCGGACCACAACATCTATCTCAATCTGTTCCGATGTATGGTGCCCGGACCATAACATCACTCTGTATCCGCTCCGATGTATGGTATCCGAACCATAACATCACCCCTCAATCTGCTCCTTAGGACCTTTAGGATGCCCCCTGTATCAAGTATGGGTCCTCTGCTTTCAGTAGTACGGGCCCATACTACCTGCCACATCTACCCATACTTTCTACACGGACCATCCCAGAGTTCCTAAGTAGCTGATAAACCTGCTCTTTCACCCATCTCATCGCGCGTGCTCGCTTTCCAGCGAAATCCTCTACTCTACCAGCGCACTCATCTGGCTAGGTTTACTCCCTAGTCCCTTCCGCTGTCCTCCCACTCCTTTGCTATCAGCTGCTGAAGAGTTCCTAATGATGCCAGCCCTCTACCTCCTGAGTATCGTCATACTCACTTAGTAGCTGACTCCCATCATCGATAACTCCACAAAGCACAAAGCAAGCAGCATTCGAGCATTGAAGCATACATAGGACTCCCCACCTGTGGTAGCTCCACCTTCTCGGCTCATCCTCGGAAGTACCTCTGTACCCCGTAGCTTTACCCCTTGTGCGTTCTAACTAGATACTCTCACTCATCACATACACACAAAAGCATAACGCACATATAACAACAAACCCTAGACTAAGGCATCACAAATCAGGCCACTCTAGTCCTAAGATGTGAAATACCTATCCTGTCTCTAGCATGCAATATTGTCTCATAAAGTGCATAATAGATATTTCATAATACAAAAGTAAGGGTATTTTGGGAAATCACCGTTTGACTCTGGCTGATTGTACACACTGCTCTTTCTTGCTTTCTCTTTGAACTCTTATTCACTTTTAGAAAACTATTTATTTGAAAACCTTTTCTTAATTCCTCAGTTTGAGTCCAGACTCACCCGTAGGCGCGTCCGAATCCCTCAAACCAAGGCTCTGATACCAATTGTAACACCGTGGTTTTCAAATCAAAATTTTTCATTTAAATAATCAATTTAATATTAAAACACTTGTTTAAAATCTTGTTCATATTCGAATTACAAAACATAGTTCCATTTTCATTTGAATAGACAACCAGGATCCTCCAAAATACAACTCTTTCCTCGGTGTGTACAATCAAGCCGATGCCATTCCGCGTTACTGAAAGAACCTGAAACAACATAACATAAATACTGTAAGCACGAAGCTTAGTGAGTTCCCCAATATACACCTTACACAATTACGCCTTTCCAGGCCCGACCTTCCGGTCCATGTGTCTCAGGGGACTTCCGTCCCTGCTGGGTAAACCTTCCGGCCTTACCCACGCCGACCTTCCGGTCCATCACACATCATATCGCCTTCCGGCCCATAACATATTGCCTTCCGGCCCATAATATAATCGCCTTCCGGCCCATAACATATATAGCACATATAACAAATAACTTACCACATATAGCATACATATCACATATCATATCCGACCTTCCGGTCACACAGTCAAACCCTTCCGGGTACAGTATAGTGAGAAGACTCACCTCGCGGACACTGGAAGATAGCAACTCCTGAAATCTCTTGCACTTGATCCTCCGAGCTACAAGCTCCCTGTCTCATCATATATCTCTTTTTAATACTTCTATCTTCCACGTTAACTGACCCTAAAACGTTACACACAGGTCAACTCGGGTCAATGGCCATCTCGACTGGACTCGGCGAGTACCCTGGCGACCCGGCGAGTCTAGTCGTCCTCACCAAGTCCTGCATGATCCCTTTCTACTCGTCGAGTATCCCTCTTGACTCGACGAGGTCCTCGTGGAAGAATCGCGGGGCCACCCCGACTCTACTCGCCGAGCCTGAAGAACAAACTCGGCGAGTCCCAGTGAATCTTCAAGCTACTCGCCGAGTCTGATCATCCGACTCGGCGAGTCTACGCCATGCAGTCGATCGAACTGCTTCCTGAGATACATATATTCTTGAATATACAAACATGGGACCTTCTGGACCTCTAAGGGTCCTAATACAAGGTTATAAATGTTGAATAACAACACAATAATCCATCTAGACTCCAAATGGGTTCCATAAACCCTAAATCTATATACACATCAATCACAGGAGAATGTAATCCGAATTATTACCTGAATGATGTACCTTCCATGTCCCCAAACTTCAGAACTCGAACTCCCTGCAGTTCCTTTAGCTAAAACCCTTCTCCTCCTTGCACCACAATTCCTTCAAGGTCACCAATGGCCTTCAAGCTTGCTCTAGCCGCCCCAGTCGCCTAGGGTTCTTCCCAATCGATCAAAAGTCGTGAAATGACGGCATAATAACCCTTATATACAACCCAATACTGAACGGCTAGGGTTTCCGCTGAACAGCGTCGACTCGCCGAGTCCATATCTGGACTCGTCGAGTCCAGTTGTGAACCCGCGACCCTACTCGGCGAGTCTGGCTCCAACTCGTCGAGTCTCCCCTTTAAAACACCCCCAAAATGCAACTTAGCAATATTGAGATTTTGGGCTGTTACACTTCAACTATAGGTTGAAAAGGCAAGGATAAGAATTTCATAGAATAGAAAATGTATGTGTCTCATGAACTAAATCGCTATAGTTCAACAACAGATGATAGTGTGAGTCTTAAAATAGAAGAATGAGAGTTATTTGTAAGACTGAAGGTATGAAACAAGTATTTGGATTCACAAAGACCATTCAAGGTTTGCACGAAATACTTAACATAGTAGTAATAGTGTCACTTATATTAATATAAAAGTTGTTACAACGATCATGAAAATTTGACCCCTATAAGGGTCTCCGATTACAAAGTTCGAGAAATTTAAAGACTTTTAGCCGATGTCCTAAGCTATAACAAAACTTGAGTCCTTGACAAGCACTACTTGCGTCGAAGGTTGCGCTTGGAGCTTGACTCTGCATCTGATTGCTTTGACTCCATTAGACGCCTATCAAAAGAAGCTTGTTGTTCCCTCAGTTCGGCGAGGGCTGCAATCATTTGCGCTTGAAATGCTTCGGTTTGAAGTTGAGCATTGTCTTGTATCTTGTCCAGCCTACGGATGTCAGAAGTGTGAACCTGCACTTCCACGTTGATATCCCGGAGTCGACTAGCTTGAACTCCAGACTGATAGGACTGATTGGCGAACTTACCCACCATTACCGGGAGTGCTCGATCAGCCGAACCTCCGCCGCGGAAATCATAGAAGTCCCGGCACATGTCGTAGGAGGGCGTAGGTTTTGCTGTTGGCTCCAATGGTGGAGGTGACTTCCCCAGACGGGAGTCGGTCCTTGAAAGTTCCTTACAAAGACGGGAGGTTGAATGGGTGGTGGATCGATAACTTCCGGCTCTGAGTCGGTACCAGAGTCATCACCCACTTCTATGGGTTCCTCGTCCTCTTCGGGATCATCTTCGATCCATCCTCCGTTGCCTTGGTTGGGAAAATAGGGGTCGCCAGGGTGGTGAAATCCAGCCATTTGACTATACGAGAAATAGGGTTATAAGAAGGGAATAAAGTTGAAACATGCAAAACATGTAAGTTAAACTAGTTTAGATCGCAAATACTCCTACAATATTTTAATTCTTGTGTTTGATTCTTGTAATGGTTTGGTAAGGTTTGACTTGTTGCTTACTACGATCATTCCTCGATATACGTTGGTCCAATCTCGGGCAAATATAGTTGATCACGCTATATTTGTCCAAAATTTGATTACATATATCGAGTCTCAATCGTAGTGTCAACTTGTCTAAATACTTGTATAGTTGTATAACATGAAAATAATTTGTGGTATGCATGTAATTGTACTTAAATGAACTATCAATTTAAGTTGAACGTAAAGCTGCTTAAGCATAAAAAGAAAATTTGTTTTGTCAGAGAGTATTAGTCCCTTAAGCATTTATAGTTTGTATATCTTATGTGGTTCGATATACTTAGTTCACTATAAACATTGCTCTGATACCAATCTGTCACACCCCCAAACCTGAACGGCGGAAACGTTCGGGGGCGGATGACTTCATGTGGTAACGTAACAAATGAATACATAGTAAAGAAAGCAATACAACCATCATATATATAATTGAAAGTTTACATTTGTCAAAAGTTACATGTTCAAAACCAATTACAATATGATGTCAAAATACGAATTTAACTGGCGCCGCAGCATCCCTTCATCAAAAGCAAAATGAATACCTGAAACTTACTGATTTCCTGGGACATACAAGTAATTTTGAAAGAGTAGATCAGCATTTAAGCTGGTGAGTTTCATAAGTATTTAAATGACAATGTTTGAATGAAATGAAATGTTTTGTCTTTGTTTGTTTGTGTTTAGAAAATCCTATATTTTCTACTAGTATAATAGTAGCCATCACTCAAGACCAATGTTTGTTTCTAAAATGTATGTAAGTGTAAAATAACCAATGAGTTTGAAAACCTTGTAAATCAATGCATTTTTAATACCCCTTGTGAGTTTTATAACCATACTATTGACTCGGAATGCCTATACACAACGTTCTTCAGGCGTTGGAATGTTATGATGTTTGTCACCCCAAACAGTGGACTGCAGCTAACAGTCAGGGCGCGGGTTTGTCAAGCCCGTATAGATCTATACACAAACACCATGCTCCCCCTCCAAGGGATTCTGGTATATAATACAAGACTTGAAATGTGTACTCGAACGTACATGAAGTTAGTGTCTCACAAAACCGTGGTATAAAAACAGATCTACTTGTTAAAATGTTACGTTTGTTCTTGTATACGAAAGTAAACTTCTTGAAATTCATGTTTCTAGTACATAAGAGTTAGAAATTTGTTCGTAAAACTATACCTATTATAGTTTTCTAAAAGTGTGTCTTGTTTGTTTAGAAATACCTAGAAAAGGAATCACTTGTTTATAAAAGCATTGATTTTTGGTGTAGAGTCTAAGATAGACAAGAATAATCTAAGAAAAGTTTAGTTTATACATGCATTATAACTAATTTATATTTCAAAAGATAGAATGCTATTTTTGATGGGTTTTGAGCATTCTAACACTCCTAAGTGTACATGCAACCCTAAATACCTTGGATCTATGTTTTCTCTATTATACATGCAAATAAGAACTTCCAAGGTATTATCCTAATCTAGCATACAAAAACAATGAGTGTAACAAGATAGAATACATACCTTTTTGATGTAGAAAGTCTTCATGAAGCTTGAGTGCCTAGTGCCCCAAGTGTGACACCTCAAATGGAATCACAATCACCAAAACACTTAGAATAACTTGAGAGAATTCTACAACTCATGAAATCGGCTAGCCCTCTCTAGAATAATACTAGTGGCCGATTTTGGTCAAGAATAAGATGCTTATATAGTTAGGGTTACACCATGTAAACCCTAATTGACATGGCCTTTCATTTCCATGATCCATGGATACAAATACACCATGGAGCATCCATGGACCATCCTATGGGTTTTAGCCCAACTTGATTATCCATGGAGCATTAGCCCACTATATAAGTATGGATGATTTACATAATCAACCCATATATTTAATTAGTCTTCTTTTGATCACTTAATTAATCCTAGATTAATTCTTGATCAATACTAATTAAATAATCTTATTATTCTTATTATTAATATACTAGAACTTATAATATATTAATAACCATAAGTGTCTTATTTCTCTCATTATAGTCTATCCAAGTGCATGATGGTATGCAACCCAAATGGACCATGCCGGGTCAGGTCAAGTCTTACCAATTATAGTTATGGACTTAGACATTAATCCAACAATTTTAACATATGTTATATATATAAAAGTTCCTTAAAGGTTTATAAATCGCATGTGATTTGGATATATAACAGCATATAAAAGAGTTTCTCTATGTAACACACGATAATACTCGTGTGTTTTACTTGTAATCCCCCCCTTGAAAGCATATAAAAGAATTTATAGAATATTTAAAAGGTAAATTAAGGGGTATGAACTCACTTGAAAGTTTGAAGATAGCGAGATGGAAAACCGGGCAGAGTTTCGTCTCGGGAAACGGATTTTCCTCGGGATTCTCGGGAATCTCAGGAGTAAAATCGACCCTCGGGACTTGAGCAAGAAGACTAGAGCTTCGGGTTTGAACCGGCACGGAAAACGAGGCAAGATTGTGAGAGAGAGGAGAGAAATGAGCCCTTTTCTCGGAAGCCCTCGCATCCTATTTATAGGAAGGCTGAACCTCCTCAGTACGCGGGGCGTACGCTCGTACGCAGCGCGTACGCGTACGTCATGCATGACCGAAGCCTTGACTGCCTCGGCTTCGGATGGGACGGGTTGCTGGGGAGACGGGTCGGATGGGACGGCGGGTCGGATGGGACAGCGGGTCGGACGGGTCGGACTGGTCGGTCGGGTCGGACGCCTTGGATAGGGCGACGTGGACAATCGGAGGCCAAGTCTCTCGGGTACGCAGGGCGTACAGGAGTACGCAGCGCGTACCTCGGATGAGGACGCTGACTCCTCTTCGGATAATGCTTGAAGTTTGAATTAAATAAATATATAATTTATTTAATAAACTTTAAAAATTCATATCTTCTTCATACGAACTCCGTTTTCGATGGTCTTTATATCCACGCGTAGGTGAGACTACGCTCTACAACTTTCGTTTAGATTCCGTTGGCAAATTCCGAAATTATTTTTATTATTTATTTTATAACTCATCGTGTTTAAGGAATTTCTTAAAAAATTCATAACTTCTGTATCTGACGTCGGTTTTTGCCAGACTTTTTACCGCTGAAATACCATTGTCAAGACCTTCGATTCTCGTTTAGGTCATTCCGGCCAAAAGTCGCTCGATCTCCGATTCGAGTTTTTAGCTGTCTGTTGCTAAGCCGAACTTGGAAAAATCATAACTTCGCTATATGAAGTCGGATTTGGGCGTTCTTTTCACGTACGATCATGGTTCAAAGACATTTAAACATAGAAGGAAATTAAATAGAACTATTTGTACATTTTATTATGAAAGTAAATTTTATTACTCAAAAGTGGTTACAATACTTGACCCTTTGTGGTCATTACAAAGAGTTGAAATATCGGGTTGTCACAATTACAAGTAAACAGACGACTAAAATCGTGTGAAACATCGATCTTTTGCTATAGTTTTCATACTGTTGTTTTAACTATCTTATGAAATCATCATCATGCAAAAGACCTCACAACACAGCTTTACCCTCTTGGGATACAATATGTTTTGATAAATAGAAATAATGTTTTATTTATACGTTTACATACAAATACATCATATCAAGGGTAACATTCTTTACTAAATCATTTTATGCATTCAAAGAACTTATGATTTATGCTTTGTCAAACATTGTGAAAAAGGATAAACTTTTCATAAAAAACTACTACTTTAATACAGACTTAGTTGAGAATCCGTGAGACGTGTACATCTTCAAATCATACATTTTAGCTAAAAGGTACCGCTTCAAGTCCTGTCTATAACCAGAGTCTCCCGTTCGGAGAACGTGTCAAATGTGTATAGATCTATACGGGAAGTCATGATCATGCACCCTGACTGTTAGGTACAGTCCGTCCTTTGGGGTGACAGTTTGTCATAATGCTACGACACCTGAAGAACGTCGCTACAGGCATATTATGTTCAGTCTGGTTATAAAACTCATTGGATATACAATTATTATGGTATTATGCTTTTATGAACAAGTAGTTACTAAAACTATTCTTGACCTAACAAGTGTGATCTTCGTATAGCTTTATTATATAAAACTATGCCACACCTTTTAAGCACGTCGGTTGCTTGCGATTTTCGGTCTTAGAGACTGCCAGTTACTTTAGGAAAATAAGGGTTTTTCCCGCATCTAGAACAAACAATTAATAGGAAAATAAGGGATTTTCCTGGTGCAATTGTTTACAACTTATAACACGAACATTCATATGCATTTCATACTTTTATAAGAAAATAATGGTTTTTCTTTGAAAACACAACAAATCATATCTCAACTATTAGGGAAAATATGGGATTTTCTGGATCTAATACATTCATTTTCAACACAACAAATCATAACTCTTTTCATTTGAAAATGCCGCGTTTTCTGGAAAACATACACGAACTTTCGGATGGCGTACATTTCTCAAAACACTACTTATGAACTCACCAACTTAATTGTTGACACTTTCTCTTTAAAATAACTTGTATTCTCAGGGAACCGCTAAGCAGGTTTGGGATTCAACTTTTGGGGATTAAACGTGCTGAAGTTAATTACTCCTTTTGATAGATGTTTATGTATTTATCTTTTGAACATGTAACGAATACAATTATGTAAACATTTTGGAAACCTTAATATATATGGTGGTGTGTACTTTCCTTTCTATGAACTGTTATGATACTGAATATGACGTCCTCCGCCCCCGAACGTTTCCGTTGTTCTGGTTTGGGGGTGTGACATGTTGGTATTAGAGCATTGTTTATAGTGAATTAAGTATATCAAAACCATTTTTGGTATACAACTATAAACACAACCGGGCAAAAACACTCTGAGTAAGAGTCATACTTTTAAAAATTAAATTTATTTAGTTTTTGTAAAGTAGGCATGCATTCATTTCATATTTACAACTGGGTTAGTATCATAATTAAAGCAATATAGAAGTACTATAAGTAAGTTGTGCAGTGCAGGTATGCCTTGGGACATGTAATCATAACTGGGAAGAATATAGCCTGATCAACTATATTTGTCCGAGAGCCGACTAACGTATGCCAAGGAGTGTCTGCAATGGACAACAAATTTAAAACTTACCAAACTCATATCGTTAAATAATACTAAGGGAGTATTTGAATACCTACAACCAGTAAACTTAAGGGTAAATTCCATGTGCTTTAGCTTACAGTCAATTCTTAACACTATTCTCGTATAGACTCAAATGGCCGGATTCCATCACCCCGGTGACCCCTACTACCCCAACCAAGATAATGGAGAAAGGATAGAGAATGATCCTGAAGAAGGAAAGCTAGAAGAACCAGACTCAGATCCCGAGGACGATAACCTACCCTTAACGGCTCCAATTCAAAATCCTAATCCTCGACCGGAATGTCATGGCTCGACACCCCTTTGGGCAACTAACCTGAATAGGTGGAGCCGCGAACAAGATCAACCCCTTCCATTCAACGGAGACCGAAGCTTCTACAATCTAAGCGAGGGAGGCTCAGCAGATAGAGCCCTCCCTATATTGGTTCGTCGGATTTCTCGCATTGGTGAACAAGGACGGACGACCATCCATCGAACTGAGGAGAATGATGCGAACACTGGAGTCAACAAAGTTCGCATCCGACAGTTAGAATTAGCTCACGGGAGAATCGTAAATCGAAATGAAGAGTTGCAGAGAGAACTAACGGCAACTCAAACCGAAGTGATAGAACTTCGGGCACACCAGGCAAGACATGAACTACGTATGCTCGAGATGGAGTGTCAGTTGGCGGAATCTAAAACCCAAGTAGCCAGCTCGCGTAACAAATAATACCTGTCTGACTTCCAAAAATTTTGTCATAACATAAGACCTCGGATAAAGTCCTTACTTTTCTTAACCTTGTAATCGGAGACCTTTGGATAGGTCAAATTTTCCTAACTACAAAATGTAACGCACCATGTTTTATAATATATATGATGTACTTCCTTTATTAAACCCTTTGCATGCCCCTCCAATTCAGGAGTTTATCTACTCTCCTGATGAGTCGAACTAAAAACCCTATTCAAGGATAATCCAAACTTCTGATATAACAAATCACTAATGCGCGACTTTTGAATCATTAAAAATTATAGTTTTTCTTGTTATTTCCTTATCAGAACAATGTCTCCTCGTAGATCAGCACGTAGAAACGCAACCCCACCACCACCACCCCAATATGACCCCAACATAGTGCAATCTGCTATGACTGTGGCAGTAACAGCTGCACTGTCTCAAGATAACTTTAGCAGCGCAGCAAGGGCCGGAAATAATCAACTTACCAACGCAACCCCATTCCTACAATTGGACACCGCCACTTTGCAAGCTACAGTTATAGCCACCGTGGCAGCCATTATAGCGTACAATAACCCTGTCAACTCAAGCAGGGAAGGAAACGATATCAAAAATCCTAATCAAAGAAACAATCGAAGCCACCTACCAGTAGCTGCCTATAAGAATACCGCAAGGTACGAACACAAGAACATGAAACGAAAACCCTGGAGCGAGAGGGGAGGCAAATCAACTCAAAGAAACACCAAAAAGCAATCAACAAACCATACCCCTACACCCAAAAGGTCGTACAACGACAACCAGCCTAAGTGCAACCGATGCAACTTCCATCATCACGGACCCTGTCGTGAATTGCATTGCGTTAGTTGCAATAGAAAGGGATACACCGTCCGCTACTGCAGAGACCCAGCCCAACTAACTGCTCCAGCCACAAATGTAGGAGTAGATCGTGCTTGTTTTGAATGCAGAGTAACGGGACACTTCCGAAGGGACTGCCTGGAGTCAAACATCATGAATGCTGGTGGAGGAGGCCGAGTATTCGCAATGGGCTAAAAGGAGGCTATTGCAGACCCCACAGTTAGTTTGGGTACATTTCTCCTCGATAACTTATTTGCATACATTCCATTTGATAGTAGGGACGCAGAGGAGTTCCATGAGTCCCAAGTTAAAATCTACTCGAACAAACACCCTAATCATTAAACAAAACTTTCATAGTAGTAATAATAGAGATAGACTAAAAAGCACTGAAAACACATACGTAGAATGCACTATCCCATTAGCGAACGTCTTACAATGAGAAGTACCGACATCGGCATTCGACATGGTTTGTTGTGGCCCTACCCATACCAGTTCCATTAGTTATAAAAGACCCGACACAAATCCCAATTGGTTTCTAGTTTCAAAACCCCGAAGTACTCAAGTGAGGAGTACTATATCTTTACAACCTTCCCGTAGTATTCCCCAACAGATCATTTAGAAATACCACGCATACAACAAGACAAATCCAAGCTTAGAAATTAGGAATGAATTCAACCATTAGCTGCAAAACGTAGCTGCCCTAATGCATCGAGTGAATAAGCTAACATTTAGAAGAACATAAGTAAATAAACCCAAAACCACACAATCCCGATCAATCGAAGTGATAGGCGAAGTAATGAAGGACCACTGAAATACGCATATTAGGATCTAGATTCATAAAGGAAGTAGAGGAACAAATGGACCAGAAGCACTCATGCCTGCCCGCAAGAGTTGGAGTCCCAGTCAAAATGCAAATTTCGGGACGAAATTCTCTCTAACGGGGGGATAATGTAACAACAGCAAAATTCAGGTCAAAATTTAAACTTTTATAAAACTGTAATTAAGTATACTAAGTGGTAGATATCGTAACAAGGTTTTCATACATATAAAGAACACACAAATCCGAGTTATAACGAAGAAGTTATGAGCATTCTAAGTTACGAATATAGCAGTACGCAACTAAAAACTCGAATCGGAGATCGAGCGACTTTTCGCTGGAGTGACCTAAACGAGAATCGAAGCTCTCGACAATGGTAATTCAACGGTAAAAAGTCTGGCAAAAACCGACATCAGATAAAGAAGTTATGAATTTCTAAAGAAATTCCTTAATCACGACATTTTAAAAATAAATAATAAAAATAATTTCGAAATTTGCCGACGGAGTCTAAACAAAAGTTGTAGATCGTAGTCTCACCTTCGCGTGGATATAAAGAACATCGAAAACGGAGTTCGTATGACGAAGATATGAATTTTAGAAGTTTGCTAAATAATAAAAATATAAATTTAATTAAACCCCGGTATTATCCGAAGAACGAGTCAGCGGTCCGATCCCTCGTACGCCCAGCGTACCGTCGTACGCCCCGCGTACTCGGATGCTAGGCTCCGGATTGTCCATGTCGCTTCGATGCTTCTTCCGAGGATGCGGTAAGCCATGACGTCTCGTACGCCCCGCGTACGCGAGGCTTCCAGACCCTATAAAAGGGATGCGAAGGTGCCGGCCATATTTGCTAATTTCCTTCCTTTCTCGCACCGAAGCTCTGCGTTTCAACCCTCGGAATCATCCCTAGGGCCCGGTTTTCATATCCAAGTTTGAAAGGAAGTTTTACGCGCTCGAGATTCCCGAGAATCCCGAGAAATCCGCTTTCTCGAGTAGAAGTTTTGCTCGGTTTTCGTCTCGCTTTCTTCAAGCTATCAAGTGAGTTCATACCCCTACAACCACACGTTAAATGCTTTTTAAACAGTTTTAAGGGGGGGGGGGATTACAAGTAAACACACGACTAAAATCGTGTGAAACATCGATCTTTTGCTATACTTTTCATACTATTGTTTTAACTATCTTATGAAATCATCATCATGCAAAACACCTCACAACACAGCTTTACCCTCTTGGGATACAATATGTTTTGATAAATAGAAATAATGTTTTATTTATACGTTTACATACAAATACATCATATCAAGGGTAACATTCTTTACTAAATCATTTTATGCATTCAAAGAACTTATGATTTATGCTTTGTCAAACATTGTGAAAAAGGATAAACTTTGCATACAAAACTACTACTTTAATACAGACTTCGTTGAGAATCCGTGAGACGTGTACATCTTCAAATCATACCTTTTTGCTAAAAGGTACCGCTTCAAGTCCTGTCTATAACCAGAGTCTCCCGTTCGGAGAACGTGTCAAATGTGTATTGATCTATACGGGAAGTCATGATCATGCACCCTGACTGTTAGCTACAGTCCGTCCTTTGGGGTGACAGTTTGTCATAACGCTACGACGCATGAAGAATGTCGCTACAGGCATATTAAGTTCAGTATGGTTATAAAACTCATTGGATATACAATTATTATGGTATTATGCTTTTATGAACAAGTAGTTACTAAAACTATTCTTCACCTAACAAGTGCGATCTTCGTATAGCTTTATTATATAAAACTATGCCACACCTTTTAAGCACGTCGGTTGCTTGCGATTTTGGGTCTTAGAGACTGCCAGTTACTTTAGGAAAATAAGGGTTTTTCCCGCATCTAGAACAAACAACTAATAGGAAAATAAGGGATTTTCGTGGTGCAATTGTTTACAACTTATAACACGAACATTCATATGCATTTCATACTTTTATAAGAAAATATGGGTTTTTCTTGGAAAACACAACAAATCATATCTCAACTATTAGGGAAAATATGGGATTTTCTGGATCTAATACATTCATTTTCAACAAAACAAATCATAACTCTTTTCATTTGAAACAGCCGCGTTTTCCGAAAAACATACACGAACTTTCGAATGGCGTACATTTCTCAAAACACTACTTATGAACTCACCAACTTAATTGTTGACACTTTCTCTTTGAAATGACTTGTATTCTCAGGGAACCGCTAAGCAGGTTTGAATTCAACTTTTGGGGATTAAACGTGCTTACGTTAATTACTCCTTTTGATAGATGTTTATGTATTTATCTTTTCAACATGTAACGAATACAATTATCTAAACATTTTGGAAACCTTAATATATATGGTGGTGTGTACTTTCCTTTCTATGAACTGTTATGATACTAAATATGACGTCCTCCGCCCCCGAACGTTTCCGCCGTTCTGGTTTGGGGGTGTGACACCGGCCGTAGAGGGCTTCGAATGGAGCAACTTTAATGCTGGAGTGATAGCTATTGTTGTACAAAAATTCAATTAGTGGTAAATGGGTATCCCATGCTTTGCCAAAATCGATTACACAAGCTCTTAGCATATCTTCTAGGGTTTGTATGGTCCTCTCACTTTGACCGTCAGTTTGTGGATAGTAAGCAATACTCATGTCGAGCCTCGTTCCTAGGGATTTTTGTAACGATTACCAGAATCGCGAGGTGAACCTACTATCTCTGTCAGAGATAATGGATATTGTTACCCCGTGCAGTCGTACAATATCTCGGATGTAAGTTCGAGTTAGCTTCTCCATCTTATCGGTTTCCTTTATGGGTAGGAAGTGTGCAGATTTGGTTAACCTATTGACAATTAACTAGATGGTGTCTAGTCCACCTGTTGTCTTCGGTAATTTGGTTATGAAATCCATGGTTATCCGTTCCCACTTCCACTCAGGTATTTCAGGTTGTTGTAGTAATCCTGATGGTTTCTGGTATTCTACCTTGACTTTGGCGCAAGTCAGACACTTGCCCACATAGGTAGGTATCTCTGCTTTCATGTTCGGCCACCAATACAGTTTCTTGAGGTCCAGATACATTTTATCCGAACCTGGATGCAGGGAGTATTGAGTCTTATGCACCTCGTTCATGACCACGTCTCTGTATCTACCAAACTTCGGTGTCCAGATTCGATCCATGAAGTAACGAACTCCGTCCCCCTTGACTTCAAGATTCTTGTCCATTCCTCTTAGGGCTTCACCTGCCACATTCTCTGTTTTCAAGGCTTCCCTCTGAGCTTCCTTGATTTGTGTGGAAAGATGTGAATGGATCGTCACGGTTAGGGATTTCAGTCAGTGGCCTGAGTATTCTTTCTGACTAACAGCATCAGCTACTATATTTCCTTTTCCTGGGTGATAGCGAATCTCGCATTTGTAGTCGCTAAGTAGTTCAACCCATCGCCTCTGCCTCATGTTGAGTTCTTTTTCGTTTAGAATGTGCTGGAGGCTTTTATGATCGGCGAAGATCGTGCATATTGTGCCGTAAATATAGTGTCTCCAGATCTTTAGCGCGAAAACGACTGCTCTTAGTTTAAGATCGGTGGTAGTGTAGTTGACTTCGTGCGTCTTGAGTTGTCTTGAGGCGTAAGCGATGACCTTACCTCGTTGCATTAGTACGCATCCAAGACCTTGATTAGATGCATCACAGTAGACCACAAAGTCTTCTGTTCCTTCTAGCAAGGACAAAATAGGTGCGCTGCATAGAGCTTGCTTCAGTGTTTGGAATCTAGTGTCTTGTCTTTCTTTCCAATAGAAAGTAACACCCTTTTGGGTCAGGGTGGTAAGTGGTTTCGCAATCTTCGAGAAGTTCTGTATGAACCTTCGGTAGTAGCCAGCAAGGCCCAAGAATTGTCAAATTTCTATTGGGGTTCTTGGAGCTGACCAGTTCTCGATTGCTTTGATTTTGGAAGGGTCCACGTGTATTCCGTCTTTGCTAACAATGTGACCTAGGAAATCTACCTTTCGAATCCAAAATTCGCACATGGAGAATTTTGCGTATAGCTTCTCTTTTCTTAGCGTTTCCAAGACTTGTCGGAGGTGTTGACCGTGATCCTCTTTAGTCTTTGAATAGATGAGTATATCGTCGATGAATACGATTACAAACTTGTCCACGAATGAAAGATATACTCGGTTCATTAAGTCCATGAACAATGCCGGTGCGTTTGTTAATCCAAAGGGCATCACTACAAACTCGTAGTGACCATAACGAGTTCGAAAAGCTGTTTTGGGGACATCTCCTTCCAAGACTCGTAGTTGGTGGTACCCAGATCTTAAGTCGATCTTTGAGAAAAAACTCGCTCCTTGGAGTTGGTCAAACAAGTCGTCAATGCGTGGTAAGGGATATCGGTTCTTGATATTGAGCTTTTTGAGTTCCCGGTAATCGATGCACATGCGGAAAGATCCATCCTTCTTCTTTACGAACAGGACTGGTGCTCCCCAGGGTAAGAAGCTCGGCCTGATCAACCCTTTGTTGAGTAGTTTGTTCAGTTGGATGGATAGTTCCTGCATCTCTGCCGGTGCTAGAAGGTATGGCGACTTGGCTACTGCTGTAGCTCCAGGAATTAAGTCGATCCTAAACTCGACTTGACGTTCTGGTGGAACTCCGGGAAGATCTTAAGGAAAGACATCAGGAAAATCGCAGACTTCTGGAATGTCTTTGATGCCTTTCGTTTCTTTTTCCTTATCTACCACGTGGGCTAAGAAGGCATGGTACTCTTTACGTAGGTATTTCTGGGCTTTGATGCAAGATATGATTTGTAAATTGGTACTGGGTTTGTCACCATAAATAGCAAGAGTTTCGCCGTTTGGCAGATTTAGGCGAACGGCCTTTTCGTGAGAAAGTATATCGGCATGGTGTAGGATTAACCAATCCATACCGATGATGAAATCAAAGCTCTTTATAGTGATCGACATTAGATCGATTTGAAATGAGTGTTCGTCGAGAGTTAGTGTGCAGCCTATGTACATATTGTTCGTGCTTTCTGTTCTACCGTTTGCCATTTTTACTGTAAATATCTTATTGAGTGTTTTAGGGTTCTGTTTTAGTACGTGTTTGAATTTTTGACTCACAAAACTCCTCTCCGCACCACAATCAAAGAGTATGCATGCATAAACGTTATTGAGGAGAAACGTACCCATAACCACCGTGGGATCAGCTATTGCTTCGTTCTGCCCTATTGCCAGCACTCATCCCGTGCCGCCAGTGTTCCTTGCCTTAGGACAGTCCCTCTTGTAGTGTCCAGCCTCACCACAACCATAACACCTCTGGCCCACAACGACCCCAGGGACTTGCGTGATTGGTCGTGCCGGTGCCCTGCAGAAACGGGCAGGGTGCCCCTTTTGGTTGCAGTTGTTGCATTGCATCTCCCAACAATTTCCATTGTGGTGGAAATTGCACTTGCTGCACTTCGGGAAGTTCCCAGCATATCGCTTTACTGGGGTGGGGGTAACAGGAGCAGCAGTGGGAGCAATAGCGGCATGGACTGCCACAATCTGTTGTTTCTTGGAAGGTTTCTGTAAAGGTTGACTTTTCCTTTTTCCCCAGAACCTCTTCTTGTTGTTGTTGTTGGTATTGTCGTTGTTGTTGTTGCTTCCTCTGGGTTGCTCCGGTGCGGTGGTTGTGAAGTTTTGGCAGAGCCCGTGGTCAACGAGAGCTTGTGCCAAATGTTTGGCGCTATCGAAGGTGATTGGTTTGGAAGCTAGAACACTTCCTCTAATCTGGGGTGACAATCCCCAGATGTATCTTTCGATCTTCTTGCTCTCTAGACAAACCATCCCTGGGCAAAGGATTGCCAAATCACTATACCTATTGTGTGACAACCCGAAATTTCCATTCTGTACAAACTATATCACTTCAATAGAAGTTATAGCAGTCACAGTTAATTTTCAGACTTTTTCGCGTAAGTTTGAGTAATTCAGGGTTTACACTTCAGGAAATATCAGGAGAGTGGGTGCACTAGGTTTTTGTGCAACACTATTATTCCAACACTCTATTATATTAGAGATCGTTTCTGGAATAAAAATATTTTCTGCCAAAATATCTCAGGACTATAAATAGATATTTGAACCAAATTTATTCATTATTCACATTTCCAACTAGAGAAAAGCCATTTTCTCTCTGACGGATCTTCGGGTTTTTATACCAAAACCTGAGTAACTCTTTCTAGTAGTGTTAGAATGCTTATTAGACGCTTATAACATGATTTAGATGGCTAAATCATGAGATCTAGGAGTTTACTCCCCAAGGTGTTCTTGGGCGGTAAACTCCCGAAACGAAGCCAAAACCGACCCTTGTGTTATCCTAAAGCCTTAGACTCATATGTACGCATGTTAGGGACAAGAAAACAACCAAAATCCACCCAAGTTTGGGAGTTTACGGCCCAAGTTTATCATAGGCCGTAAACTCCAAATTCAAACACTAAATGGTACTTTTAAGGCTCCTAAAGCCTTAGACAATTACCTAGACTTGTTCCCATTAAATCTAGGGCATTAAACACATCAAAGAACAAAAACAAAGGAGAGTTTACGGCCCAAGTGTATCTTAGGCCGTGAACTCCATTTGAAATGGACAAAAGGGTGTTTTCATGACACCTAAAGCCCTAGACCTTTACAAGAAATTGTTACCCACTTAATTGAGGGACCGAACCACATCAAAATCACTTAACAAAGTGAGTTTACGGCCAATACATGGTTCTTGGGCCGTAAACTCCTAAAAGGGGCACCAAGGTGTGCCTAATGCCTTCATATTCGTGGAATAAAAGTCTAGAACCTATACCACAAGTGCAAAGGACTTGAAAGCATCAAAAACACACCATACTTAGAGTTTACAGCCGTAAACTCTAAGGGGATTGGCCTCAGGGCCGTAAACTCCTAAATGGAGTGTTTCTAGACCTTAAACCCCTTCAAGAATGGAACCACCCAGTTAGAGTAATTCTAGAAGGCATTTGGGACTTGAAAACACACAAATACCCCATGGGTGGGAGTTTACGGCCGTAAACTCAAGAGTTTACAACCGTAAACTCCATGTGTGTTAGTATATGAGGAGTAAACTCAGTTATAGGGTCCTTTGGAACCCTAAACACAAGTACCTTGTCCCACAATAGCTTAGATGCAATCCTTAGGGCTTAAAACACTTATATAAAGTGTTTATTATGTCTAGGATGTCTTAAGTTTATCAATTAGTGATTTAAGACTAATTGAATGCATATATGTGTGATTATATGTTCATTAGGATCGTAGTGTGTGTACAAGTCCTCGCTTGACACCTAGTCATCCTATACCGTTCAGTTCATCCCAATCACCAACTACATGTGAGTTCATACCCCTAATCAATATTTTAAATGATTTTAAATGCTTTAATGGGGGGGGGGGGAATACAATTAGAAACAAACATGTTATTTAATCATTGATATGTATTTTATAACTATGTTTGTCATTTAACAGATTTCTCATGCTACAAAATGTGATGCACAAAATGGTTTTACATATCAAAAACACATTGTTACCAAATGTTTTACCTTTGAAATGTTTATTAAAATGACATCAAGTCATTTCTAATTATTTTTCAAAACCCATAAGATGTCTTACAAAACCATTTTTACATTCTTGAACTAAACTAGGCATATACATTTATATTCTTATGTATGTATTGATGTTATAGTTTACATCTTTCATTTAGTTTCCCACACCCTTGAGTAGTAAGAATGTATAAACCTACATGATCAACCAGTTACATTACAGTAAATTATCATAGGGATAATTTGAAGATATCAAACATTACTTCTATTACAAGGAATCACATAAGAGTCAGTTCATTCATGAGTCTTTACTAGTACCTTACCTGATACATGAGTACCTTTACATATGCTTACATGATACATGAACACATTACAAGAGTACCTTTACGTAGATACCTTTACCTGTGTATACTTATTTGAATATTGATATCTCGAATTGCGAGCATGATTTATTAGTACCTTCTGTGTAAATCTTCCTGCATATCCCTAGTACCTCGGGATATCTAGACAAGACCCTATCCCTAGTACCTCGGGATACCTAGATGGGGCCCTATCCCTAGTACCTCAGGATATATGGACGGGACTAACCATTCCGGAACCCATATGTTAGCAACAGTGGGTGATGAACATCTACGGATGCCTACGGTTATTACTTATACTAGGAGTACCTTTACAGGGACTAACCCTTCCTCCGCCCTGCTGCTGCTACAGAGGACAATTGGATAATCTTCGGGTGTTCATTAGGTTATATATATAAGTCGTGTTAACCCTAGTACCTTGGGATAACAGTTACATATGTTGTGTTAGTCCTAGTACCCAGTGACAACACTTACAGTAGTACATTTTCCTGTTTACTTTATTGTGTGATACATTCACATAAACGATGAGTTAGACTAAGCACTTTTAGTACTAGTCAATATAAAGGAAAAACTATCATTTTACAAACAAAACATTCGGGTCTTGGTAGAAGACTACATCTCAAGCTGATAGAAAATAAGGGATATTCTAGGGTTTTTCATACGTACATCAACATTTTCATTTAACGTTTTACATGGCCTTCATAACAGATTTTCACAAACAAGGCAATGACACTTATATAATTATGAATTCACCAGCTTTAAAGCTGAAACTCGCTTTCAAAATAACTTGTTTTCTCAGGTCATCAGTAGACAGGTATGGAGGCCAGGTTTTGAGAAGACAGAGCAGACAAGTCTCGTCTCTTATTTTGATTGTATATTTTTGGTGTCTTACTACAATGAAAGAACACATATATATTAAAACTTTACTTATAATGCAATGGATGATGTTGTTGCTTGTTTATTATATTACACTGTTGTGATACTGTACATGACGTCCTCCACCCCTGAACGTTTCCGCCGTTCGTGGTTTTGGGGTGTGACATATTGGTATAGGTCGTGATGTCCGATCCTACCATAGTAAGGCCCCAAAATTCTTGTTCGAGCTTTTGTAATTCGCCACATGGACAGTACTCTTGCAGTAATATTTGTTTTAGATTCTCCCAGCCCATAGACTTAGCCACTACTAGTGTTAGTGAATTGACATGGCCATTCCAGCATGTCAAAGCTCCCTCAGAGAAAGTACAGGCATCGAACTTCACTTTGCTCCCTTCTGGACAAGAAGAAATCTCGAAAACTGCTTCAGTTTTCTCTATCCACTATGATAGGGCCATTATCCCTCCAGTCCCATTGAAAGTAATGGGTCTGCTATTCATGAAATCCTTGTATGTACAATCCCCTGAATGACCTTGACGTTGGCCATTCGTAGAACTATTGACTCCCCCACCAGAACCATTGTTACTCATTTGGGCCATTGTCGCTGTTACTGCAGCCGTTACAACAGCTATCAATGCGGCATTTTCTGTCGTCAGAGGGGTGGTGGTGGAGGTGGTGCATTGTTGACACGACGTGTAGATCTACGGGGCAACATCGTGCTGATAAGGAAAAAAGAAAAGATCATAAGTTTTGGTGGTTGAGAGTTGAATGACAATGAGTTAACTATTTTTAATAGTTCGAGAATTTGTTTTGACCAACGCAGGGCTTTGAGTTTGATTTACCAATGGAGTTTGAAAAATAAATAAACAAACTCATGAACTCGACTGATATGCACATATTTAACACACGACAGAGATATGACCTATATATATTAAACGTATGGTTGCGTTACATCCAAAGTTAGAAAATTTTGACCTTTCTAAAGGTCTTCGATTACAGGAAGTTAAAGAAAGTAAGACTTTTAGCCGATGGTCCTATTCTATATCAAAATTTTGGGATCAACAAGCACTACTTGTGACATAGGTTGCGCTTGGAGCTTGACTCCGCGTCTGATTGCTTTGCCTCCATAAGGCGCCTATCTAAGGCGGCTTGCTGCTCCCTCAGCTCATAGAGGGCTGCAATCATTTGTGCTTGGAACACGTCGGCGCGGAGTTGGGTGTCATCCTGCAACCTATCCAGCCGGCGGATGTCAGAAGTATGCACCTGTACTTCCACATTGACTTCCCGAATCTGGCTAGCTTGAACCCCGGATTGATAGGACTGGTTGGCTAGCTTGCCCACCATGACTAGGAGTGCTCGATTGGCCGAACCTCCGCCACGGACATCGTAGAAATCCCGACACATGCCGTAGGGAGGACGTATCCCTTGTTGTTGGCTCCAATGGTGGAGGTGAATTCCCCAAACGGGAGTCGCTCCCTGAAAGTTTCTCATAAACACAGGAGGTTGTGCGGGTGGTGGGTTGATTACCTTTGGCTCTGAGTCTGTCCCAGAGTCATCCCCTTCATGCAACTCGATAGGTACTTCATCCTCTTCGGGATCTTCTTCGACCCATCCTCCGTTACCTTGGATGAGTTAGTAGGGGTCTCCGTGTGGAATGAATACAGCCATTTGACTATACGAGAATAGCGTTATAGGATTTGAATAAAACTTGAAGCATGTAAAACTAAGCATGTCGATTAGACTATTGTACGTACCAGATACTCCTATAGCATTTAAATTAGTATGTTTGATACTAATGTTTATTTTGGTAAGTTTTGACTTGTTGCTCACTACGACCATTCCTCGACACATGTTAGTCCAATCTCGGATAAATATAGTTGATCAGGCTATATTCGTCCCAAATCCGATTACATATGTTGATTCCTAATCGTAGTGTCCAACTTGTCTTAATACCTCTTGTATACTTCTAACCATAAAAATATATTGTTGCATGCATGTGTTTGTACTTTTACGACCCAAAACAATCTAATTTAAATGAAACAAGGTTTTAGGTGTAAAAATGTTTTGTTAGAGACTTTGAGTCCCTTTGCATTTATAGTTTGTATATCTTATGTGGTTCGATATACTTAGTTCACTATAAACAATGATTTGATACCAATCTGTCACACCCCCAAACCTGAACGGCGGAATCGTTCGAGGGCGGTTGACTTCATGTAGTATCGAAACAGTTGAATACATAGTAAAGAAAGCAAACACAACCAACATATATATAATTGAAAAAGTCACATCATTTGTAGGTATTACATGTTCCAAAATATCAATTCAATATGTTGTCAAAATGAAATTAAGCTAACGCCACAGCGTCCCTTCTTTAAAAGCAGTAGTTTACCTGTATTACTACATCCCTGAGAAATACAAGTAGTTTTGAAAGAGTAGGTCAGCATTAAAGCTGGTGAGTTCATAAGTATTTAGTGACAATGTTTGAATAAAATCAAATGATATTTGTTTGCAGATGTTTCGAAAGACTCCTAGGAAATCCAATATTTCCTAATAGTATAAAAGTAATCTTTTACAAAGACTCGACTGTTTTGAAGGTTTTGTTTTATAAATCCAATATTTGTTCATAAGTGTGTGGCAGTTTAAGAGTTCCAACACCGAAATGCAATCGTGTTTTTCATGTCTAGAGTAGTGAATTTGTGTAAGTATAAAAGCACTAAGGCATTTGATAACCCGGTAAATCAAAAAGTTCTTAATACTCCATGTGAGTTTTATAACCATACTAATGACCCAGACTGCCTGTAACAACGTTCTTCAGGGGTTGAAATGTTATAACATTTGTCACCCTAGGCTTGCCGGCCTAGCTGTAGCTAACAGCTCAGGTGCGGGATTGTCAATCCCGTATAGATCTATACACAAGTATCACGCTCCCCCTACAAGGGATTATGGTATATAATAGAGGACTTAAAATGCATACTCGAAAGTACGTGAAATGTCTCACAAAACTTAGTATAAAATAGATTTACGTATGAAAATGTCCATTTGTTCTTGAATATGAAAGTATCTCTTTGATATAGTATTTCTAGTATGTAAATGTTCATGATTTCCTCGTAAACTATACCTATTATAGTAATACAAAGTGTGTGTATCGTTCGTATAGTAAATCCTAGTGTAATGCTCACTTGTTATGTAAAGTATAACATCCAAAGTGACATAAATGATCACATATACTTAAAGTATAAATAAAGAGTTTGATTCATATATATATATATATATATATATATATATATATATATATATATATATATATATAAACATGTTTTATTTCCAAACAGACAAGATGTTATCGTGAATATATATTGCATACAAAAGTTGCCATGTAGTAGTTATGAATCACATATGATTCACTTGATAGAAAAGAGTATATATTGAAACTTTATGTTGCACACGATAATAACCGTGTGTTTTCTTCTACTTCCCCCACCACCCCCCCCCTAAAAGTGTATAAAAAGAAGTGATAAACATTTGAAAGTGTAGTTTATAGGGGTATGAACTCACTTGATTGATTGGGGAAAACGAGATGAAAATCGAGCAGAATTTCGGCTTGTGAAAGTCGATTTTCTCTGGATTCTCGGGAATCTCGGGAGAGTAGAACCTACCTTCGGAACTTGAGTGTGAAAACCGGGGCTTCGGGAGGGCTTCGGGAGCTTAACCGCAGAGTTTCAGCACGAGAGAGGGAAGAATGGAGCACCTAAACCCGGCACCCCAAGAGTTCTATTTATAGGGGGTATTTTTGAGTGCCACATCGTGGAAAGGGTGTGCCACGTCGTGGGGAGCAATTCTATCCTCTTCCATTGATGGGACGCCCTCAGTCACTTGCCGGGTCGTGACAAAACAGTGCCACGTCGTGGCAAACCTGACAGCCTCGAATTTTAGACCCCGAACTTATAAAATCCATAACTTTCGCGTACGATCTCCATTTTCGACGTTCTTTATATGCACTCTCGTTTAGACTTCATTGGCAAATTTTGACTTTATTTTTAATTATTTATTTTTAACGGGCCGGGACACGAAAAGTCCATATAAAATCCATAACTTCTTCATCTGATGTCCGTTTTCGTCAGACTCTTCGCCGTTGTGCTACAAATGTTGAGTCCTTCGATTCTCATTTAGGTTGTTTTGGTAAAAAGTCTCTCGAGCTCTATTTCGAGTTTTTAGCTGTCTACTGCTATATTAGGATCTTGGAAAAATCATAACTTCCTCATACGAAGTCAGATTTGGACGTTCTTATTGTGTACGCTCACGGTTTAATGTTATCAATAACTTTCAACTAGATACTTAAGGCTAAATGCTATTGTATTGAAACTTCGCGTTTTTCGTTTAATCGGTGTTCCCGGTTTTGTCGGAATTCTTAGAATGGCATTAACTTCTTCGTTGTAACTCGGATTTTAGTGTTCTTAGTATTTCTGTAAACCTTGACAGAATATCTAACATAATAGATATTCTTATAAAGACTTTTACATATTTCATTTTTGAAGTTAATTTCATTATTTCAAAGGTAGCAACAATACTATGACTTTTTAGGTCATTACATAAAGTTGAAATATCGGGTGTCACAGAACCGGTCACTAACATAGCATCATCCTATTTACCAGGATACCGAACTAAACCAGGTCACTAACATAGCATCATCCTATATACCAGGATACCGACCTAAACTAGGTTACTGACATAATATTGTCCCAATTACCAGGACGCCGATCTAACAGATCAATAAGTACATCAACAGTACAAGTAAAGATATCGAATATAACTATCTCACATATCATCAATCATAGCAATCTCTCATGACCAAGGCATCGACCTAACCTGGTCACTAACGTACCAATCCTAACTGATCACATAAGCATAACAACATATTGTCTGTTCTGATACCAATCTAACAGATCATAACCACATGTAGCATACTGTAACCAAGATAACAACTAAATGGGCCGGACTTGGTGCATTAGACCCTATTGATATAGTGAGGATAACTCACCTGCAATTGCTGACTGAAAAGATAAGACCAAGCTGCTCCGATCTCCGACACGATCGCCACCACAGAACACTACCAAAGAACCAATTCCATAAATACCAATATTACCAAAGTACCCTCGAAAGTCAAACTGGTCAACTCTTGGTCAAATTCAAAGTCAACCTTCCTGGGTGACTCTACTCACCGAGTCACCTTGGCGACTCGTCAAGTTCCCATACCCAAAAAACTCTCATAACGCAACCTAACTCGCCAAGTCCAATGACCTCTAAGTCACATCATGTCCGGCTCACCGAGTCGCCAACCGACTCACTTAATCCAAGGCTTTAACCTAAAGAGGTTGGGGTTCTCCGACCTGACTCGCCAAGTCCAACAACATACTCGTCAAGTCCAAGGCAATCTTCAACAGACTCGCCGAGTTGTTCTTTCAACTCGTCGAGTCCAAGCTCATCATCATACTCCTCGCCGAGTCACCCATGTGACTCGCCAAGTTACTACGTGACTCATGTCTGATCCATAGCCCGAATCGCCGAGTCATCTCCCAGACTCACCAAGTCCATTCGGGTATTCCCATAATCTCGAGTCACTGAGCTATTCCTTTGCTCCAAACAATAGATCTGGGTTTCCATAGTCCATTAGCAACTTAAAGTTGCAACCTTTACATACTTCTTGTCCCATAATACCAAAAACCAAGCTAGAAAGGAACTTAACTCATAGGGAATGGCTTTTGCATAGCAACCAAAAGGGCTTTCTACATTTTTGATCCAAATAGAGCTCAAATCTAGAGTTTCAACTCCAGATCTAACTTATGCACCAAGATCTTAACATATCATCTCCAAACATACCCTAAACTTCCATGAAAAATGGATCTTGAAAGGAGAAAGCCAAGGATAACGATTCATTACCTCCAAAAAGACCTCCTACTGAAAATTAAACCGAATCTCCACAAATCTCCTTGGCCCAAGCTTCTTGATCTTCAACATATCTTCACAAAACACTTAACAATGCTCCAATTTGCTTCCAATCGCTTTCACTCACTATTCTAGGGCTTCTGAATCGCACAGGGGGCTAAGGGAGCTGAGGGGAGGACATTAAGTCCTTTAAAAAGGGTGCAGCCCCGAAGATTAGGGTTTTTCCTCGTCCAGCACTGACTCGTCGCGTCCAGCCGCCGACTCGGCAAGTCAGACCACATAACTACGTGCCTGACACCCGCTTTGAATCGACGAGTCTAGAGACCTACTCGTCGAGTCCCTTCTTTATTTTCACCTAGAACCCTTCAACTTCCTGCTTTCGAACTTGGGATGTTACATTTTTGTGTCTAATTACTATGAAAGAACACACATGTATTAAAAATTCACATTTAATGCAATGGATGATGTTGTTGCTTGTTTACTACTTTGCAATGTTATGATACTTTACATGACATCCTCCACCCCTGAACGATTCCACTGTTCTGGTTTTGGGGTGTGACATCTAGTTCAAAGATGGCAACCAATCTCAAAAGAAAGACAATCTACGAAACATGAGATGAAAGTTGGTGAAAGTCCAAAACTATCAAAAAATTATATTTCGATATCTTTAATTGATGATGTCGACTTAATTGATTCTTTCAAAACTAAAATTCGAAGCTGGGATTTAAATTCTAAAATTCATTCTCTCTTTCAAGCTAATAACCAAGGACCCAAACAGCCTTGGGTACCTAAATTCTTTCAATGATTGCAGGTGCTATGTGATGAGCAATATGATGAGAAGTGGTATATTGATAGTGGTTGCTCACGTCACATGACTGGAAGGAAGGAGAATTTGCGTGATCTTCGAAGTTTAGAAAATGCTGGTGTAGTGAAGTTTGGAAATAACCATAAATGTCAAGTTAATGGTTACGGCAAAGTGACGAATGGTCAATTTACAGTTGATCGTGTTGCTTATGTGGAAGGTCTTCAACAGAATTTGATAAGTGTTTCATAACTTGTTGTGGGCACTGACAATCAAGTTGTGTTTAACGAAGAAGGAAGCATCATTTCAAAAGTTGAGACAAATTAAGTATTGTTGAAATCAAAAAGATATGGAGATATGTTTATCCTCGACATCAAACCAATAGTTGGAAAACCCTCAGTTTGTCTACTTTCGAAAGCTCACACAGATGTTAGTTGGTTATCGCATCAACGTTTATCTCATTTAAAATTTCGAAATTTAAATAAATTGGTTGCAGAAGATCTTGTTCGAGGTTTACTTGTGTTAAAGTTTGATAATGATACTTTATGTGCAACTTGCGAAAAAGGAAAACAACATTGTAGAGGGCGTCCAATTGTCATTGATTCGAAAATTGTTGAACCGTTGGAACTTCTTCATCTTGAACTTTATTGACCATCAACTGTTGAAACTGTTAACAAGAAACGATACATTTTGGTTATTGTTGATGATTTTTCATGATTTACGTGGGTGTATTTTCTCAGGTTAAAATCTGAAGTTGCTCAAACAATGATCGAATTTATCAAGAAAATTAAGATAAGTCTGAAGAAGAAAGTTCGAAACATCAAAAGTGATAATGGTTCTGAGTTTAAGAACAAAGTGTTGAATTCTTACTTAACGAATAAAGGAATTTCGCATAACTTTTCTTCGCCCTATACACCTCAACAAAATGGAGTGGTCGAAAGAAGAAATAGGTCTCTTTGCGAAGCGGCGAGGACAATGTTGACATATGTGAATCTTCCTCAATATTTATGCGCAGAAGCAATTTCAACAGCATGTTTTAATCAGAGTAGATCTTTCATTCATAGACGTTTCACTATAACTCCGTATGAAATATTCAATAACCGAAAACCTAATGTCAATTTCTTTCATGTTTTTGGTTGCAGGTGTTTTATAATGAATCTCAAAGATAATCTTTCAAAATTACAAGCTAAGGCTGATGAAGGAATATTTTTGGGATATTCGAACAATTCGGTTGCATACAGAGTGTTAAACAAACGAACTCGTAAAGTTGAAGAAACGTTTAATCTCACTTTTGATGATTACTTCGTGAAAGAACTTGAAAAACAATTTGAACAAAAACAATTTCTTAATGAATCAACTGATGAAACAGAAGAATATAATTCATCTGAATTTGATTATGATTTATTTTTTGGTGTTCTAGAATGGGTTGTTGATGGTGAAGTACATGCTGCTGATAATCAAACTTCGGAATCTTCAAAACATACAGATGATTCGACAATTACCTCAAATTCAACTGTTAATGGCGAAAGCCTGCTAGATGCTCACGTGGAGGGGGAGCACTTGACTACATCTTTAACTGTTGAGGGGGAGAATTCTTTCGAGGAGGAGAATAACAGTATGAATGAACTCTTTGAGGGGGAGCATCAGAAATATAATCTTGCTAAGGGGGAGCATGATGATAATGAAACAATAAATCTTAATCAAAATGATGAATTTCATGACCTAAATGATAATATTTATGTTGCAGGGTCCGAAAATGAAGAGATGTACCAAGATGCACCTTTAAACTTTGATCCAGCATATCCACCATTGGAAAAGTGGACAAGGAATCATCCGAAAAAACAAGTCATTGGAAATCCACAAGATGGAGTTTTAACAAGAGCTCAAATTCGTGAAAAGAATGAGGTGCTAAATACTCATCAAGCATTTTTCATGTTTAATGTTTTCATCTCCAAAATAGAACCAAATACAGTTAAGGTTGCAATGGAATACTTTGATTGGGTTGTCGCAATACAATATGAATTGGCTGAATTTGAACGAAACAAAGTTTGGAGATTAATTTCTAAACCTAATGACGTTTTATTGTCGGATTATAATGGATTTTCAAAAACAAAACCAACAAAGTTGGGAATATTATTCGAAACAAAGCACGATTAGTTGTTAAGGGTTATTCACAACTAGATTTTGATGTTTATCAAATGGATGTAAAATGTGCATTTCTTAATGGTGAACTCGAAGAAACGGTGTATGTAGAACAACCTTCAGGTTTTGTTAACGAAAAACATATTGATCATGTTTATATTTTAGATAAAGATGTATATGGGTTAAAACAAGCACCAAGAGCATGGTATGCAACACTTATCGGTTTCTTAAAACAGTCGAAATTTAAACAAGGATCAGTTGAACCCACATTTTTTGAAAGAACGTTGGGAATCATTTAATGGTTGTTCAAATTTATGTAGTTGATATTATTTTTGGCTCTACTGACCCTACTCTGTCTAGTGAATTCGAAAGCCCAATGAAAAGCCAATTTGAAATGAGTAGCATGATGGGTAAAATCAACAACTTTCTTGGTTTAAACATTCATCAAAGCAGAGAAGGAATTTTCATCAATCAAGAAAAATATACAAGAAATTTGCTCGAAAAAATTGGGATGATGAATAGCACGATGTTAAGAGTACCAATGGCAGTTGGAACAAGGCTAACACCTTCGTTAGACAAACCTGTTATTGATCTTACTTTATATAGAAGTATGATAGGTCCATTGCTTTATCTAACAACCAGTAGACCTGATATGATGTTTTTTGTATGTAATTGTGCTAGGTATCAAGCAAATCCAAGAGAACCACACTTGACTGCAGTGAAAAATATTTTTCGTTATCTCAAGGGAACAATATTGTTAGGATTATGGTATCCTTTGAAATTAGGATTTTTCATTCAAGCTTTATCGGATTCGGATCTTGGAGGATGTACTCTTGATAGGAAGAGTACAAGTGGAGGATGTCAATTGTTGGATGGGAAGCTTGTAAGTTGGCAATCGAAAAAGCAAACATGTGTTGCAATTTCAACTGCTGAAGCTGAGTATGTTGCAGTTGTCGCTTGCACTTCGCAAATCATATGGATCTAGAACCAATTGCGTGATTACGCAAGTAGCATGAAGAAGATTCCATTGTATTGTGATTTACAAAGTGCTATACGCATTTTCCATAATCCAGTACAACATTCGAAAACTAAATACATTGCACTTCGTTATCATTTTATTAAGGATCATGTGGAAGATGGAAATATTGAAGTTCATTTTGTGAAAACAACTGATCAGCTTGCTGATATTTTCATAAAACCATTGGATGAAAAATTATTTGTTAGAATTTTGACAGGATTGGGCATGATTGAAACAAGTTCGGTTTCAGGCCTAATTTCGAAAGAATGACAAAGAAGGAAGTAGAAAAAGTGTCGATTCAGAGGTAGTGCAGAATGATTCAGAGGTTATTGTTCACGTTAAGCACTTCGACACGCTTCGTTTTCGTAAATTGCAGCTGAAAAATTTCGCTAGTTTGGTATATTCTTAAAATTTTCGTTAGATTGTCTTTATTTTCGATAAAGCAAAAATATTTTCGGTTGTTTGTATTTCTTTTCAAAAAATAAAAAATATCAAAAATATTTTCTTTTGTTATTTGTTTTAATTTTTGAAAAACATAAAATCACAAAAAATATTTTTCTTTCTTTTCAAAAATATAAAATCCAAAAAGATTGTTGTTGCTTTGATCTTTCTTTAGTGCAGATTCACACGAATATTTTTCGAGGGTCATGCTTGCTTTGTCGAAGGGAAGGTATGTTTTCAAATTTTTGTTGTACTAGTTAAGTTGTCCCTAGAAGCATGTTGCAGCATGTAGACCTAAGACTCCAATGACTCAATGTGTAATTTAGAAAGCCTTAATGAAATTTTTCGTTCCGAAAGTTTCTTCCCGATAATGCTTGCATTCACATTAGTCAACAGAGCTACCGTACTCTTCCCAAACGAGTTAAGAGTTTCCTGTTTGGTCCATTCACAACAGAGTTAAAATCGATTCTTGAACCAACTTTTTTATCTTAAATTTCTAACACTTTTTACAGACTATGACGTATGTCCAAGAGGTCATTGAACAATCTAATCATGACTTAGACATATCAAAACTATGTATTAATGATCTTGATTTATGAGGCCGTGATAAAAGTGAAACCCAATTTTCTAACCAATTACGGAATTGACGGGGAACTGTGTTCCAGATTTTCACAAAACATTTGTTTTAGTACCAAAAATTTTGATACTCCAAATCATATTCTTTCGTTTTGAGTGGTCTTGATCAAATGTTCGAAGCCTACGACATTTGTTTCCTAATAGGATCCAATTATAAAATTTATTTTCTACATATGATTTTCGTGTGAGTATCAATTCTTATCCTTTGTCACTTTCAAATATTTTCCAAAGCATACTTGTCACTGACTACACTGGTCAAACAAGTGATTTCTGTTGCAAATACTCACCTTATTTTAAGGATGAAATGTAACAAAGTTTTTAAGCTACCCACGAAGCCTTGTAAAAGAAGCCCTTCAAAACTTCTCTAAAAGTTTTTTATTGTAATTCACAGAAGACCACACAAGCTGTTGATTATCTCTCCTGATAATTAACGAAGTAACCTTTGCCTGGGGTTTAACTGATTTCCTGTCAAAATTTTATTTTTGACATCACAGATCCAAATTTTTCGTTGGCACACTACACTCACGAAATCCTTGAGGTTCTAAGAATCCATCTCAGGCTGAAGATTTCGCAAAACTGGCAAATGACTTCGTTTGTAAGCCCAAAAACGAAAGAGCCCAACCACCATGCTGAAGATTTTCAATCTTATCCACATGGTACTGACGAACAGTTTTGATGTAACTGTTTGGCAACATATTCCGAGTTTCAAGGTACTTTATCTGACATGGCGTGTATAATGGCTAGTGGTGCGATTTTCAAGGAAATTCTTTTTCCTTTGATCACTAGGCTTTCAAAAACTCTCCGACGAACAAAAGCCCTAATTCTTAATTTCTTCAAATTCTCTTCAAGCTTTCAACAATGGCTGCTACTCAAAATACCTCTACTGACGAAGTTCGTTCACAACCAATCATGAAGATCCAAAGTACTAATTAGCAGGTCGAGGGTGATATTTCACTACAGCCTGAGGAATTGAAGATGTTGATAGTTGCTCTTCAAAATTCTAGTCTTGCTACTATTATGTTCAACTCTTCCACAGTTCTGATGATATGGTTATCCATGGGTGCTTCAACTGCTTCCTACAACAAATCTACAGTTGTGATTACTTTTAATCTTGTGAATGAGAAATGGATTCGTCTGACCAATAAGTTGCTCACTCAATTCTTGAATATCCCTAATTCTCCACCATTCTTCAAACCAAACAATGATCAGATCATGTTTATGTTCAATGAGATGGGACATCAGCCCCCACTCACAAAAATCAGTGACTTCAAGAAGTCCGGATTACCCTGTATGTGGAATTTCTTCTTTGGCATTTATCTTAGGGGTCTAACTTGAAGAATTTTTGGTCTCGACAAAGGAAGACTTGAAGTCTATGCAGTGGTATTGGAATTATACTATGATCTCAATGTTGACTATGCGAGTCATTTGTGGAAGGAGTTTGTGACAGGCTTGGAGAATACTAATATGGTGAAGGGTATTTCTTGTGCGAGGTATTGGAGTCTCACTCTTGAGAAAACTTATGAAAAAGAGGGAATTCAAGTTCCTGATAATGAAGAAAAGGTGGAATTTACAAAGTATCACTTTCCAAAGTCAGTTGAGGATGATTCGGAAGTTTTCCCTACAATTTACAGAATTCCAGATGGCATGTTGAAGAAGGTAATCCAACAAATACAACGTTGGTAAACTATTTGAAGACTATCAACCCTGATGTCGAAACTGGGGTGTTGCTTGAAGTTGATGCAGGGTCTTCAAAACATTCAAAGAAATCGAAAAAGAGTGACGGTGCTGCTATTATTTCTGAAAGCCCTAAAAAGGGTACCTTTCCAAAGAAAAATGATACTGATAAAGTAAAGGGTTCGAAGAAAGATGTGATAGAGAAGCAGTTGATTATTCTTGAATCATCGAAGGAATTAGTACATTCAAAATCTGGTATTTTGAAAAGATTGAGAAAGTCATATGATGACTCACATTCATTCATACAAAAGGCTCAGCTAAATCGAAAGGGGTTAAAGATTCGTTAAATACTAGTTCCTGTCTCTCCAAAGTCAAAAAAGAGAAGAGTTGAGGATGTAATAAAGCACATTTCCAAGAAGAGCAAGAAACGAAAACTGGTGATTCATGACGAGTCATCAGAAAGCGAGATTGTACCCGATACTCCTTTGGGATAAACTTCTCCGAAGGTATCTACTCCCATCATTTCTTCGTTAGCTTCACCAACTACCACCATTTTCTCCATTGTTTCTATTCCACTCGAAATTGGTGTTACCATGTCAGTTTCTAAGGAGGTACCCATTTCTGACTTTCATACAAACATATCTGATACGAGTGTCGAAGTCATTATGAGTGTCGACTATACGAATCTTGTTTCTGAAGCTATTCTTTTATCACTTCCTCTATAGTTTCTTCGACTATAGATACTTACTTACCTCCTTTCTTCACTCAAACTCAAACTATCACCACATCACCCACATTTGACAACATCCTTAAACAACCTATCACAACCCTTTTTCAGTCACAATCCACTGATCCACCAAAGCCGAAATCCGATGATGAAACAGACGGAGGAGGTTTTGCAGGAACATTTGATGATCTTCATTTTGATTTTGAAGAGGAGGATGTTCCTACTCACATGCTGATGTCAGGAAAACAATTCAAGATCTTAAATTGAAAGATTAATTCGATTTTGCAATCACAAGCCGATTCAGGAGCCAAGAATTCGGTTTCTGGGATCGAGGTAGACGTAATGTTAAAAGTTGTTGAGCTTAGGTTGCAAAGGAATTTAGATACGAATGATAAGAAAAATGAGCTACGGGTGAAAGCTCAAATAGATTTGATTGATTCAGAAATCAAATCACTTCGCAACGTCAAAAAAGAACGTCATGTGATGTTTGTACAAGACGTTAAGAAGGTTCATGAAGATGTGAATATCAAGTTAGAAGAAATGAAGTAGCAAGTTTCTCAGGAAATTCGTGAAGTTAAGGATCGTTATAATTCCATTCAAGAAAAGGTGGATATTATCATTGGGGCAGTGATGAATTTCATTAAAACTTTTCATGCCATAGTACCAACTATCAAAGCTAAGGCCTCAGATGATAAAGTACATGTTGCTAAGCTGAAGGGGTTGCTTGGTGAACTCAAAAGTATTGTTCCGAAGCCAGCCCCACAGTCGTTTTTAACTCCTGAGTTTCTTACTCAGAAAATGAATATTCTTGATCAAGTCATTTAGAAGGATGTAGCACCTATAACGAAATTTGCTCAAATGTTGCCATCGAATGCCCCACCTGCTATCATAGGGGTGCAAGGGGGAGAAAAGAAAGTCAATGAAGGAAAAAAGAAAAGTTTTGAATGTCACAAAGGCTACTGATAAAGTGAAAGTTGTAACTTCGGGAATTCCATCTAAAATTGTTTCTACTCAAGTCTCAACTCCTAAATTTACGAAGGTCATAATAGAAGCAATCAAATCAACAAGAAGACCTATTAAGGGAATTGTTGTTCGTTATTCTACAGAAGGAGGGAGTTCAAGCTCATATGAACCTAAGGCTTTGGATGATGGTAAAAGGAAAGGTATTATTGTGGAAAAGTCCAAGGAAGAGAAGAAGGCTGAGGTGGAAGCAGAAATAGAAAAGCAAATACAAATAAAAAGCATAATCAGGCTAAGATCAAGTGATCCTCGTGTTATGGATAGGGGAGATCTGAAAAAGCTTTACAACTATGAAAACATTGAATCCAGGGTAGCATTCAATCGAATGTATGCTTTTGAGAAGAAGCCAAAGGAAAGCTATTCGATTGCAAACACTGACATGAGCCAACTAGATTTTCCTATAAATGAGATGATGTTCATCATGACTCAATACAAGATTTTTGAAAAGTTTGACAACGAAGATGACTTCATTTACAGGAAGATCAGATTTTACACAGTTCTTGGGAAGGAGCCAGATGAGTTTTGTTCATTGATAAAGATCAAGAAAGTTGTGAGCATAACGAAGGGCGTTTTGTTCAAAGGCATGATTCAAAACTTCAGATATAATGTTATTCGTGAAAATAATCAAAGATGTGATTTTTCTGTTGCTGATTTTCCTTTAATGAACTTGAACGACTTGATTGACGTAACTTTGATACCTAAGGATATGGAGGCTTCTCAAATGAAAGGAACTGATAAAGATGTTTTCAAACTTGGTCTAGCACACATCAATGTTTTCATGGACAATTATTTTGATTGTCTAGTATTAACTGATGGAGAGTTAGCTTCAGGAATGGGAAGAGAAGTGAAGATTGCGATGGAATTGTTGAAAACTCAAGTTGAGCTGAAGAAATACGCTGATGGAGAAATTTGCTTAAAATCTTTTGGATTAGTCTTTATAGGAAAAGATAAGAATGGCAAAGCTAAAAGATTTTTATTTCAATTAAATGAAGAGGAACAGATTCTCACAAATTGATGGAGAAATTTGCTTAAAACCTTTTTATTTTTCGTATGAATAATTGTACGAAGAATAATGAAGGAGATAAGACTGAGTTAAAGAAGGTGTTAACTTGGTACCCGGAGATTCGAAGGATGATGCACTTCGTTGCTCAGATTCTCACAAATTGAGTAGTTCGACTCGTTTACAAAGGGGAAGATTGTAAGGGTCGAACTATTGTAAAGAGTCGAAGTGTTTGTTTTGTAATTTCGTATGTATTTATTAAGGTACTTGTTTAGTCGAAACTTAATGATTAGACCCTAGTATTTTTTGTACTTTCAGTATCCTATAAATAGGGTCTTAACTTGACTGTAGGTAAGATAGTTTTCCTAATTCTCTTATCTGTTTTTGTACTCAAGTTCTTTGAAAGTAATTGAAGCTGAAACCAGATCATATTTACATTGTGTGTTCATTCGTGATCATTACTTGAATTACTCTGATTACTTTCGATTACTCGTTACAATTCTTCTACACACCAGTATGTATAATATGTTCTTGTATGAAAACCCTGGTTACCACCAGTATGTATAGTATGTTCTTGTATGAAAACCATGGTTACCATCAGTATGTATTGTATGTTCTTGTATGAAATCCATTATATGAAAACCATGGCTAACACCAGTAATGTATAATGTGTTCTGTATGTAAACCCTGGCTGCCACCAATATGTATGGTAGTTTTATTACTTAAAATAAAACCATGTATTTGAATTCCCTAGAATCCTCCAGTTGTAGTGTATGATAGTTCTATTAATAAAAATAAAACTATTTGAAGAATTGAAATCCCGTATACAAATAGTTAGTTTATACTGCTGTGAGTTTGGTATAACCATGCTTGATATGACCTAGTGACCTCTATGACGTTCTTTAGACATCGGATGTTATGACATTTGTCACCCAGGCATGCCTGCCCAACTATAGCTAGCACTTCAGGTGTGTGATTGTTAGTCCCGAGTAGATCTATTCACAAACCCCACGCTCTCCCTCTAGGAGACTCTGGTTATACTGTGGTAAGATTTAGTTCCGCACCCCGAAGGGTACATTTAAGGTAATCTCTGACAACCCTGTATTAACTAGTTTACAAGTAGTGTTGTAGTGTTCTCTTGTACTTCAAACTCTATGTATACTTGTAGAGTAAAATTATTTTATACTTAAATAATTAATTAGTATTGTACTCTTGTTTTCCGAAAGTAGTATTGTATGCCATAAACTATATCTATCATAGTTTATATGTTTATTAATGTATACGCTCCTGTAATTGGTATAACCGTGTGTTGCATCCTAAACTATACCTATTATAGTTTGCATGTATGTTATATATTCGATTCATGTGTTGTACCGAAAACTTTGCAATTATGGTTTTATGTTGAAAACATCCCTTATGCTCATCATGTTACAAAAGGGATAAAAAATCTAAGTCTTTTTGTAAAATGTAGTGATCTGTTGGTCGTATCAATTGCATAAGTTTCAATCTTATTGAAATCCTTTATGTATGAACACAAAATTTCTTTCTGTTTTGCTTGGATTCCCCCTGAAAATGTTAAAAAAGTAAAAGTGTAGGGGTATGAAATCATAGTTGACTATGTGTACGAGCTCGACATCAAAAACCGGAAGGATAACCCTCGAGTTGGAGTACGCGAAGTTAAAGGTATCCTAATGATAATTAAACACATAATTGTATTTTAATTAATGAAACCATTAATTTAAGTGTTAGAAAACACTTGCTCTTGGGTTAGGAATGTTACCAAGACTTGTTCGAAGTGGAAAAAGAGGGTTTGCAGCCAAGGTTCACGGCTCAAAGCTATTTGCGGTCGTGAACTGGGTTTACGGTCATGATCTAGGTTTACGACCGTGAACTCATTTGCGGCTGTGAACTCGTTTGCAGCCTTTGAAGATTTCAAGTTGTTATTGGTGTTCTTAGTGAAAAACTTGAAGATTTGAAGGTTTGATCTTGATGATTTGAATCTTCTTGGGAGGTTCTTGAGAGCATATTGAGAGAATTTTCGAATGAAAAGTATGAGAAATGAAGAATCGCTCCCGGAAACGCATATATACCGGTTGGGTTTACATTCGAAAGTGGGTCCTCGACCGTACACGGGTTTACGGCTCAGGGTTTACGGCCTAAGGGTTTACGGCCGTAAACACTTGGATGAACAATTTTTTGTTGAATTTTCGAAGGAAACTTGAGCTTTCACATGTTTTTGGCTCCGATGGGTTATATAAACTCTATATACATTTTAGATTATTTTCTAACCCACAAGAACTTAACGAAATAAATAAAATTAAAAATTTTATTTAACGGAAATTGAGTTTCATTGACTAGAAAGTGTCGGGTTGTCACAGGGGCGATGGGAGATGTCGCTGCTCAAAAGACTGAAAAATAATGAAAGATACCAACAAGGGTTCAATAACGACATCAGTTTTATTAGGATTCAACAATCGTATTGATTTATCTTGGAATCGAACTTGTCATCGGATATTATGGATCCATAGGAATGGGTTATCAAAACCCTCGATGGGAGTGCAGTGCTTGATCGAGATTCGCTATTGACAGACCACATCTTCTCATAGAACGAGCATCATCACTGCTTTCGCAATACAATCACGAGATCGCCTGTGACAACCCGATATTTCAACTCTTTGTAATGACCTAAAAAGTCAAGTATTGTAACCACTTTTGAGTTAATAAAATTAACTTTGATAATAAAATGTCCAAAAAGTTCTATTTAAATTCCCCCTATGTTTAAATGTCATTAAACCATGATCGTACATAAAAAGAACGCCCAAATCCGACTTCCTATATTGAAGTTAAGATTTTTCCAAGTTCGGCTTAGCAACAGACAAATAAAAACTCGAATTGGAGATCGAGCGACTTTTGGCCGGAATGACTTAAACGAGAATTGAAGGTGTCGACAATGGTATTTCAGCGGTGAAAAGTCTGGCAAAAACCGACTTCAGATAAAGAAGTTATAATTTTTTAAAGAAATTCCTTAAGCACGTCATTTTATAAATAAATAATAAAAATAATTTCGGAATTTGCCAACGGAGTCTAAACGAAAGTTGTAGAGCGTAGTCTCACCTTTGTGTGGATATAAAGACCATCGAAAACGGAGTTCGTATGAAGGAGATATGATTTTTTGAAGTTTATTAAATAATTTATATATATATTTAAATCAAAAATCCAGTAATATCCGAAGGAAGAGTCAGCGTCCTCATCCGCGTTACGCGGTGCATAACCTCGTACGCCCCGCGTACCCGAGGGCCTTGGTCTCGGTCCGTCCACGTCGCCCCTATGCGAAGCTACCGACCCGCCCCATTCGACCCGCCCCATCCGACCCGTCTCATCCGATCTGTCCCATCCGAAGCCGAGGCAGTCGAGGACTTGCTCATGCATGACGTACGCGTACGTGCTGCGTACGAGCGTACGCCCCGCGTATTGAGGCTTCTCAGACTCCCTAGAAATAGAATGCGAGGGTTTCCGGAAAAATTGCTCATTTCTCTGCTTTCTCTCCCGATCTTGCCTCGATTTCTGTGCCCGTTCAAACCGGAAGCTCTGGTCTTTTTGCTCAAGTCCCGAGGGTCGATTTTACTCCCGAGATTCCCGAGAAAAATCCGTTTCTCAAAACGAAACTCTGCCCGGTTTTCCATCTCGCTATCTTTAAACTTTCAAGTGAGTTCATACCCCTTAATTAACCTTTTTAAGATATTCTAAGTGCTTTTATATGTTTTCAAGGGGGGGAATACAAGTAAAACACACGAGTATTATCGTGTGTTACATAAAGAATTATTTTATATGCTTTTATATACCCAAATCACATGTGATTTATAAACTTTATAGGAAACTTTCGTATATAAAATATGCTACAATAGAATTCTATCTTTTGAAATATAAATTGTTGTAATGCATGTATAAACTAAACATGTTCTTAGATTTTATGTATACTTGTCTATCTTAGGCTCTACAAAAATCTATACTTTCATAACAAGTGATTCCTTTTCTAGGTATTTCTAAACAAAAGAGACACACTTTTAGAAAACTATAATAGGTATAGTTTTACGAGGATATTTCTAACTTTTACATGCTAGAAACATGATTTTCAAGAAGTCATTTTCATATACAAGAACAAACAAACATTTTAACACGTAAATCTGTTTTTATACCACGGTTTTGTGTGACATAAACTTCACGTACGTTCGAGTACAATTTTCAAGTCCTGTATTATATACCAGAATCCCTTGGAGGGGGAGCATGGTGTTTGTGTATAGATCTATACGGGCTTGACAACCCGCGCCCTGACTGTTAGCTACAGTCCACCATTTGGGGTAAGAAACGTCATAACATTCCAACGCCTGAAGAATGTTATGTATAGGCATTCCGAGTCAATAGTATGGTTATAAAACTCACATGGGGTATTAAAAATGCATTGATTTACAAGGTTTTCAAACACATTTGGTTATTTCACACTTACATACATTTCAGAAAACAAACATTGGACTTGAGAGAAGGCTACTTTTATACTAGTAGAAAATATAGGATTTTCTAAACACAACACAACCAAGGACCAAAACATTTCATTTTATACAACCATTGTCATTTAACTACTTATGAAACTCACCAGCTTAAATGCTGATCTACTCTTTCAAAATTACTTGTATGTCCCAGGGAATCAGTAATTTCAGGTATCATTATGCTTTTGAAGAAGGATGCTGCGGCGCCAGTTTAATCTCATATTTTGACATCATATTGTAATTGGTTTTGAACATGTAACTTTTTGACAAATGTAAACTTTCAATTATATATGTGATGGTTGTATTGCTTTCTTTACTATGTATTCATTTGTTACGTTACCACATGAAGTCATCCGCCCCCGAACGTTTCCGCCGTTCAGGTTTGGGGGTGTGACAGATTGGTATCAGAGCAATGTTTATAGTGAACTAAGTATATCGAACCACATAAGATATACAAACTATAAATGCTTAAGGGACTAACACTCTCTGACAAAACATTTTTCTTTTTACGCTTAAGCAGCGTTACGTTTAACTTAAATTGATAGTTAATTTAAGTACAATTACATGCATACAACAAATTATTTTCATGATATCTAACTATACAACAAGTATTTAGACAAGTTGACACTACGATTAAGCCTCGATATATGTAATCAGATTTTGGACAAATATAGCGTGATCAACTATATTTGCCCAAGATTTGGACCAACGTATATCGAGGAATGATCATAGTAAGCAACAAGTCAAAACTTACCAAACCGTTACTAGAATCAAACACAAGAATTTAAATACTATAGGAGTATTTGCTACCTAAACTAGTTTAACTTACATGTTTTGCAAGTTTCAACTTTATTCAACTCCTATAACCCTATTTCTCGTACAGTCAAATGGCTGGATTTCACCACACCGACGACCCCTACTTTCCCAACCAAGGCAACGGAGGATGGATCGAAGATGATCCCGAAGAGGACGAGGAACCCATAGAAGTGGATGATGACTCCGGTACCGACTCAGAACCGGAAGTGATCGATCCACCACCCGTTTAACCTCCCGTCTTCGTAAGGAACTTTCAAGGATCGACTCCCGTCTGGGGAAGTCACCTCCATCATTGGAGCCAACAACAGAACTTACGCCCTGCCTACGGCATGTGCCGGGACTTCTATGATGTCCGTGGCGGAGGTTCGGCTGATCGGGCACTCCCGGTAATGGTGGGTAAACTAGCCAATTAGTCCAGAGTTCAAGCTAGCCGACTCCGGGATGTCAACGTGGAAGTGCAGGTTCACACTTCTGACATCCGTAGGCTGGACAAGATACAAGACAATGCTCAACTCCAAACCGAGGCGTTCCAAGCGCAAATGATTGCAGCCCTCGCTGAACTAAGGGAACAACAAGCCGCTTTTGATAGGCGTCTAATGGAGTCGAAGCAATCAGATGCAAAGTCAAGCTCCAAGCGCAACCTACATCGCAAGTAGTGCTTGTCAAAGACTCAAATTTTGTTATAGCTTAGGACCTCGGCTAAAAGTCTTTAAATTTGTCGAACTTTGTAATCGGAGACCCTTATAGGGGTCAAATTTTCATGATCGTTGTATCAACTTTTATATTAACATAAGTGACACTATTATTACTACGTTGAGTATTTTGTTCAAACCTTGAAAAGTCTTTGAGAAACCAAATACTTGTTTCATACTTTCAGTCTTACAAATAACTCTCATTCTTCTATTTTAAGACTCATACTAGCATCTGTTGTTGAACTATGGCAGTTTACCTTTTCAACCTATAGTTGAAGGATGCCTCCGCGTAGGAATCCAAGGTGAAACAATGGTGGGGAAGCACCTGTACCACCACCACCTCTACCACCTCAATTTGATGCTGTTATGTTCCAAGAAGCAGTCACCGTAGCGGTAGCAGCTGCCATGTCACAGATCAATAACTCAAGTACTAATGGCTCGGGATCTGGCACACACCCATCCAACCATGGCGAGAGTCATGGACCACCCCGAGAATGCACCTATAAGGACTTTACTAACGCCAAGCCCCGAATGTTTTATGGATCTGGTGGTGTGTTAGCCCTGAGACAGTGGATTGAAAGGACAGAGTCAGTCTTTGAAATCTGCTCCTGTCCTGAGCACATCAAAGTCAAATTTGCAACTTTCACCCTTATTGATAGAGCTTTAACTTGGTGGAATGGCCACGTTAAAGTACTTACCCTGATTGTGGCAAACTCCATAAGCTGGGAGAGCCTAAAAGCCATGATGATGAGAGAATACTGCCCACGGGGAGAGATTCAAATGCTCGAACACGAACTATGGACTCTCGGAATGGTTGGTACCGACATCGCAACTTATACCAACCGATTTTGCGATCTGGAAATCCTTTGCCCAAATATGATTGCTCCCGAGAGCAAGAAAATAGAAAGGTACATCTGGGGACTGACGCCCCAAATACGATCAAGCGTGTTAGCTTCCAAACCTGACACCTTTGAAAGTGCTAAGGAACTGGCACAATCTCTGATTGACTACGGAGGTCATCAGAACTCAACCGTTTCTGCACCAGAACCACAGAAAGGAAACAACAACAACAACAACAACAACAACAGGAAGAGAGTATGGAGTAAAGGGAAGGGTGGGTCTTCCCAAGAATCCGCAAAGAAACAACTGGTTTTAGTGAATGCTGCCACTGTACCTACTACAGTCCCTACAAATCCCTACCCCACAAAGCCTTATATGGGTAACCTTCCAAAGTGCATCAAATGCACTTACCACCACCATGGACCTTGTCGGGAAATGCAGTGCGCCAACTGCAACCGGAAGGGACACACAGCCCGTTTCTGCAAGGACCCCGCAAAACCGATCACTCAAGTTCCAAGTGCGGGTGCAGGCCAGACTTGCTACGGTTGTGGCGACGTGGGCCACTTCAAAAGGAACTGCCCTAAGGCAGCAGGCACCGGCGGTGTGGGACGAGTTTTGGCGATAGGCCACGACAAAGCTGTAGCTGGCCCAACTGTAGTTGCTGGTATGTTCCTTCTCAATAATTCATATGCATGCATATTATTCGATAGTGGAGCGGAGAGAAGCTTCGTGAGTCAAAACTTTATTCATTTACTTAAACCTAAACCTAACAAGTTAGAAAAATCATTCACTGTAAAGATGGCCAATGGTAAAACCGAAAACACTAACTGCATATACATGGGTTGTACGTTAACTTTAGATGGCCATTCTTTTCCCATCAATCTCATGCCGGTCCAAATCAAAAGTTTCGACGTCATAGTCGGCATGGATTGGTTGAGTCTTCTTCGCGCCGACATCATGTGCTTTGAGAAAGCAGTCCGTCTTAATCTCCCTAACGACGAAACATTAGTTATCTACGGCGACAAATCAAGTACAAACCTTCGCATCATTTCGTGCAACCAAGCTCGAAAGTGCTTGCGGAAGGATTGTCGAGCATTCCTAGCGCACATCGTTGATACAAGTCAAGAACTGAAGGACATCAAGAACGTTTCAGTAGTACGCGACTTTCCCGATATCTTTCCAGAAGAACTACCAGGATTACCACCGCAACGCCAAGTCGAATTCAGAATCGACTTAGTTCCAGAGGCTATCCCAGTAGCGAAGTCACCTTATCGTCTCGCACCAGCAGAGATGCAGGAACTTTCCAGTCAACTTAATGAACTCCTTCAAAAAGGATTCATAAGACCAAGTTTCTCACCATGGGGAGCACCGGTCCTGTTTGTAAAGAAGAAGCACGGATCGTTCCGTATGTGCATCGACTACATAGAGCTGAACAAACTTACTATCAAGAACCGTTATCCTCTACCCCATATTGACGACCTATTCGATCAACTTCAAGGGGGAAACTACTTCTCAAAGATAGATCTACGATCCGGATATCACCAATTACGAGTTCTAGAGGGGGATATTCGAAAGACAGCTTTCCGAACTCGTTATGGACACTACGAATTTGTAGTGATGCCGTTCGGATTAACCAATGCACCAGCAGTATTTATGGACCTAATGAATAGGGTATGTCGTCCTTACTTGGATCAGTTCGTCATCGTCGATGATATACTTGTCTACTCCCAAAGTGAGGAAGATCATAGCCAGCACCTACGAAAAGTCCTAGAAACACTGTGAACGGAGAAACTCTATGCGAAGTTCTCTAAATGCGAATTTTGGATTTGAAGAGTCGAATTTTTAGGCCACGTTGTTAGCGAGAAAGGTATACACGTGGACCCCTCCAAAATTAAGGCCATTGAGAACTGGTCGGCACCAAAGACACCTACATAAATTCGTCAATTTCTAGGTCTCGCTGGCTACTATCGCAGATTCATAAAGAACTTCTCTAGCATTGCGAAACCTCTTACTACATTAACCCAGAAAGGCGTGGCCTTTGGCTGGGAAGCGAAACAAGAGAAGGCATTCCAGACGCTAAAACAGGCCTTGTGCACCGCACCGATACTATCCCTCCCCGAGGGGATAGAAGATTTCGTAGTGTATTGCGATGCATCAAATCAAGGACTAGGTTGTGTTCTTATGCAGAGAGGGAAGGTTATTGCTTATGCCTCCCGACAGCTTAAGACACATGAAGTGAACTATACGACACACGATCTTGAGTTAGGAGCAGTGGTATTTGCTCTGAAGATCTGGAGACACTACTTATACGGAACAAAGAGTACTATTTTCACCGATCACAAGAGCCTTCAACACATTTTCGATCAGAAGGAACTCAATGTGACAACCCGAAATTTCCATTTGTACGAACATCATCTATTCAATAGAAGCTAGTTCATTTTCTGTGATTTTCATACTTTTCCGAGTAAGTCTATGTACATTAGGGTTTATGTCTTAGGAGATATTAGGAGAGTGGATGCTCCTGGTTTTATGAAATTTGGGCATTTCAAGTTTCAAAATGTTACAGTCCAAAATCAGGAATAAAAATATTTTCTGCCAAAATATTCCAGGACTATAAATAGTTTTCTGAATTAAATAAATTCATTATTTACAATTCCAAATAGAGAAAAGCTATATTCTCTCTGACGGATCTTCGGGTTTTCATCCCATCTTGTGAGTCTACTTTACTAAATGTGTTTCAGTACTTGTTAGATGCTTATTAACATCAATAACATGCTTGGATTACAAGATCCGGGAGTTTACCGCCCAAGAACGTTCTTGGGGAGTAAACTCCAAAATGGAACTTTAAGGCTTCCTAGTCCCGATTCCTTGCTAGACAACTTGTAAAGGACTTTGTGTATGATCTTTATAGGCTAGAAATCATCCAAGAAACCCAAGTAATTGGAGTTTACAGCCAAGGAACTTCCTTGGGCCGTAAACCCCTTTTCAAGGGCAATTAGTGCCCTAAAGCTTCCCCAAATGCTTAAAGACTTTAACCCTCAAATGCTTGTGCTTAATTAGGACATCAAAACCCATCAAAATCATAAGTCTATAGGAGTTTACGGCCAAGAACATCTCTTGGGCCGTAAACCCCTTTTTCTAGGGTAAAAAGCATTCCAAACACACCATAGGCCTTAAGACAATTTACCTTGAACACATGGGACTTGAATGGAGAGTAAAACACATCATAATCACTCCTTAAAAGGAGTTTATGGCCAAGGAACATATCTTGGGCCGTAAACTCCAAGTGAAGGCACAAAAGTGTGCCTCTTGTCCCCATTAGCCTTAGATAAAATCATGGAAGCCATCCTTGATGTGTAAGTGCCTCAAAACAATTAAAAGCCATCACCCCATAGGATTTTACGGCCGTAAACTCTAGGGTGAATGGACTTTAGGCCGTAAACTCCCCTATGGAGCATTCTAGGGCCTTAAACTACTTCATGTGTTATTCCAACAAAGCTAGGAGTATTCTAGGATCAAGATAGCACCATAAAACACCCAAAACCACCATGTGAGGAGTTCACGGCCATAAACCCATGAGTTTACGGCCGTAAACTCCAAAGGGTGGGGTTTGTTGGGTGGTGAACTCCTATGCAAGGCCACTTGATGTTTCAAACCCTTTTGCCTTGTCCCGTAGCAACTTAGATGCAACCATTTGGACCTTAAACACTTATAAAAAGTGTTTACATGTTTCCTAAGTGTCTTAACTTATTTATTTAAGTTATTATTTGTCTAATTAGTTATATATATGTTTATTATATGATAACTAGGCTCGTGCGTGTAAACAAGTCTCCGTTTGCCTCCTAGCACAGTATCCGACACTGCAATTCAAACAGCTCACCACAAGTGAGTTCATACCCCTTGAATCAACCTTTGAAATGATTTTAAATGTTTTAAACACTTTATGGGGGTGGATGCAAGTCAAATACTTATAGTTATTGTTTCAATCACATGTGATTGCATTTAATCACATGTGATTAATAACTAGGAAAACAACGATTTTTACCACTGTTCAAACTGTTTATCAAACTGCTTTACTTTGAAATGTTTTACAAACTCTTTTCCTATCCAAACTTATTTATAGACTGTGATTCAAACAAATGCTTCTTACACTTAAACTGTTTTATCAACTTATGCCTTCAGATTGTTTTATAGATCGACATCAAGTCGATCTTCTCTTGAAATTATATTTATGCTTCAAATGTTTTATGAAAACTTATTTCTACTTTTATATATACAATTGCATGGCCATATATGTATAGATATATAAATAATGTTTAAAGGGCTTAGGAAGGCCATCCGCCCTATTTCCTTTTCCTCGATTTGGATGTGGTCTGGTGGGATTTCGGGTGACCATCCGAAGGTCGTTTCCATATTACTTATATATCATATATACATGTATAGACATAAAAGTACGTCCATATTCATACTTATCAGTACATCAATAGTTGGTTACCATCGGGGTAACACAGGAACATATACAAATATACTAGAAACAAGTACATATACAAATATACTAGAAACATGAACATATACAGTTATACTAGAAACAAGTACATATACAGTTATACTAGAAACAAGTACATATACAACTATACTAGAAACATGAACATATACAACTATACTAGAACGAGAAACATTACATATACATGAATACATTAACAATTGTGATCCACTGTGTCGGAGCATGCCTTAAATGTCATGGCCCGAGTTGTAGCCAGAATTCTCTTGGAGGGAGAGCGTGAGTTTGCGTATAGATCTATACTAGATTGACTATCCTACACCTTGCTGCTAGCTACAGCCAGACCTGCAGGTCTGCGGGTGCCGAACGTCATTACTTTATTTCGACCATTCATTATGTCGTTGTTACCAGTCGATCGCATGGTGCAATTTATCACATTATACCTTAATATAAATCCGGTTTAAGGTAGTAGTATATAGTACAGCAGTAGTCTTATTATACAAAGCTACAGTACAACAATGATTTACCCATTACATATTTTAGTGATAACCTCACTTAAGCATTAATGTACAAACTATATTTTAACAAATGATAGTTATACTTGGGTAATTACACACTTTTACAACAAACAAATATACAAAACAGTTTAGCCTTGGTAGAAGGTTACTTTTATAGAAAATATAGGATTTTATGAGAGATTCAAACTTTTACAAACACTTTCAAACATTTACTTTCATTCTTACAAACTTATACATTGAGACAGGTTCAAACGTTTTGACAACAAACATTGACACTAAAATACTTATGAACTCACCAGCTTAATGCTGATAAACTCTTTCAAAATAACTTGTATTCTTAGGTCATTAGTAGACAAGTACCGAGGCCAGCTTTTGAGAAGATGAAGTGCATTCAAGACTCATCTCATATTATTTTGTGTTACATTATTTTTGGTGTCTATAACTGTACAAAACACACTTGTATTAAAATTATATATTTAATGCAATGGATGATGTTGTTTGCTTATTTACATTTACTGTGTTGTGATACTATACATGACGTCCTCCGCCCCAGAACGTTTCCTCCGTTCTTGGTTTTGGGGTGTGACACTCAACATGCGGCAACGACGATGGGTTGAGTTACTAAATGACTACGAATGCGAAATTCGTTATCATCCTGGCAAGGCCAACGTGGTAGCTGACGCCCTCAGTGGAAAGGAATACACTAGTCGAGCGGTCAAATCTCTGACTATGACTATCCATTCACACTTATCCACACAAATTAAGGCGGCACAAATGGAAGCTTTGCAACCTGAAAATGTGGCGGGTGAATCCCTGCGGGGAATGGAAAAGAATCTAGAAGTCAAGGGTGGCGGGGCCTACTATCTCATAGACCAAATCTGGACCCCGAAACATGGTGGTTTCAGAAACGTAGTCATGACCGAAGCACACAACTCAAGATATTCCGTTCACCCATGTTCGGATAAAATGTATCAGGATCTTAAGAAACTGTACTGGTGGCCTAACATGAAAGCAGAAATTGCTACCTTCGTAAGTAAATGCCTTACTTGCGCTAAGGTTAAGGTCGAGTACCAGAAACCGTCGGGATTACTACAACAACCGGAGATACCAGAATGGAAATGGGAGCGGATTACTATGGACTTCATAACCAAGTTACCCAAGACGACGAGTGGAATCGATGCCATATGGGTCATTGTTGACAGGTTGACCAAATCCGCGCATTTCCTACCCATCAAGGAGACTGACAAAATGGAAAAGCTTACAAGAACTTACTTAAGGGAAGTAGTGCAACTGCATGGTGTTCCGATATCCATTATCTCCGATAGAGATAGTAGATTCACTTCAAGATTCTAGCAGTCACTACAAAGTTCCCTGGGGACTAGGCTAGACATGAGTACAACCTACCACCCACAAACAGACGGGCAAAGTGAGAGAACGATACCAACTTTAGAAGATATGCTGAGAGCCTGTGTGATTGACTTTGGAAAGGCATGGGATATCCATTTAACCCTTGTCGAATTTTCATACAACAATAGTTATCATACAAGCATAAAGGTTGCTCCGTTCGAAGCCCTATATGGTCGAAAGTGCAGATCCCCTCTGTGTTGGACTGAAGTTGGCGATACCCAGTTAGCTAAAGGAAGAGTTCCTGAAAGCACTCTCACTGGTCCGGAAATCATACGAGAAACGACAGAGAAGATCGTTCAGATTCGTGAGCGATTGAAAGCCTCTAGAGACCGACAGAAAAGCTACGCTGACCAAAGGAGGAAACCTTTGGAATTCCAGGTAGGAGACCACGTTTTATTAAAGGTATCACCGTGGAAGGGTTTAATACGCTTTGGAAAGCGTGGGAAACTAAATCCAAGATACATAGGGCCTTTCGAGATTCTTGCCAGAATCGGCGCTGTGGCTTTCAAGCTTAACCTACCGCGTGAACTTAGTAACATACATCCAACCTTCCACGTCTCGAACTTGAAAAAGTGTCTGTCCGATGAGACTCTTGTTATTCCACTCGACGAGATCGAGATCAACGAGAGCCTCAACTTTGTGGAAGAACCAGTAGAAATCATGGACCGAGAGGTCAAACAAACAAAACAAAGTCGCATACCCATCGTGAAGGTTCGCTGGTACGCCAAGCGGGGACCTGAATTCACATGGGAACGCGAAGATCAGATGAAACAAAAGTACCCTAATCTCTTTCATGTTCACTAGTATCTTTACTACTTTAAATTTCGGGACGAAATTCCCTCTAACGGGGGGATGATGTGACAACCCGACATTTCAACTCTTTGTAATGACCTAAAAAGTCAAGTATTGTAACCACTTTTGAGTTAATAAAATTAACTTTGATAATAAAATGTCCAAAAAGTTCTATTTAAATTCCCCCTATGTTTAAATGTCATTAAACCATGATCGTACGTAAAAAGAACGCCCAAATCCGACTTCGTATATTGAAGTTAAGATTTTTCCAAGTTCGGCTTAGCAACAGACAACTAAAAACTCGAATCGGAGATCGAGCGACTTTTGGCCGGAATGACTTAAACGAGAATCGAAGGTCTCGATAATGGTATTTCAGCGGTGAAAAGTCTGGCAAAAACCGACGTCAGATAAAGAAGTTATAATTTTTTAAAGAAATTCCTTAATCATGTCATTTTATAAATAAATAATAAAAATAATTTCGGAATTTGCCAACGGAGTCTAAACGAAAGTTGTAGAGCGTAGTCTCACCTTTGTGTGGATATAAAGACCATCGAAAACGGAGTTCGTATGAAGGAGATATGATTTTTTGAAGTTTATTAAATAATATATATATATATATATATATATATATATATATATATATATATATATATATATATATATATATATTTAAATCAAAAATCCGGTAATATCCGAAGGAAGAGTCAGCGTCCTCATCCGCATTACGCGCTGCATAACCTCGTACGCCCCGCGTACCCGAGGGCCTTGGTCTCGGTCCGTCCACGTCGCCCCTATGCGAAGCTACCGACCCGCCCTATCCGACCCGTCCCATCCAATCCGTCCCATTCGAAGCCGAGGCAGTCGAGGACTCGCTCATGCATGATGTACGCATACGCGCTGCGTACGAGCGTACGCCCCGCGTACCGAGGCTTCTTAGACCCCCTATAAATAGAATGCGAGGGTTTCCGGAAAAATTGCACATTTCTCTGCTTTCTCTCCCGATCTTGCCTCGATTTCCATGCCCGTTCAAACCGGAAGCTCTGGTCTTTTTGCTCAAGTCCCGAGGGTCGATTTTACTCCCGAGATTCCCGAGAAAAATCCGTTTCTCAAGACGAAACTCTGCCCGGTTTTCCATCTCGCTATCTTCAAACTTTCAAGTGAGTTCATACCCCTTAATTAACCTTTTTAAGATATTCTAAATGCTTTTATATGCTTTCAAGGGGGGAATACAAGTAAAACACACGAGTATTATCGTGTGTTACATAACAAATTATTTTATATGCTTTTATATATCCAAATCACATGTGATTTATAAACTTTATAGGAAACTTTCGTATATAAAATATGTTACAATAGAATTCTATCTTTTGAAATACAAATTGTTGTAATGCATGTATAAACTAAACATTTTCTTAGATTTTATGTATACTTGTCCATCTTAGGCTCTACAAAAATCTATACTTTCATAACAAGTGATTCCTTTTCTAGGTATTTCTAATCAAAAGAGACACACTTTTAGAAAACTATAATAGGTATAGTTTTACGAGGATATTGCTAACTTTTACATACTAGAAACATGATTTTTAAGAAGTCACTTTCATATACAAGAACAAACAAACATTTTAACACGTAAATCTGTTTTTATACCACGGTTTTGTGAGACATAAACTTCAGGTACGTTCGAGTACACGTTTCAAGTCCTGTATTATATACCAGAATCCCTTGGAGGGGGAGCATGGTGTTTGTGTATAGATCTATATGGGCTTGACAACCCGCGCCCTGACTGTTAGCTACAGTCCACCATTTGGGGTAACAAACGTCATAACATTCCAACGCTTGAAGAATGTTGTGTATAGGCATTCCGAGTCAATAGTATGGTTATAAAACTCACATGGGGTATTAAAAATGCATTGATTTACAAGGTTTTCAAACACATTTGGTTATTTCACACTTAAATACATTTCAGAAAATAAACATTGGTCTTGAGAGAAGGCTACTTTTATACTAGTAGAAAATATAGGATTTTCTAAACACAACACAACCAAGGACCAAAACATTTCATTTTATACAAACATTGTCATTTAAATACTTATGAAACTCACCAGCTTAAATGCTGATCTACTCTTTCAAAATTACTTGTATGTCCTAAGGAATCAGTAATTTCAGGTATCATTATGCTTTTGATGAAGGCATGCTGCGGTGCCAGTTTAATCTCATATTTTGACATCATATTGTAATTGGTTTTGAACATGTAACTTTTTGACAAACATAAACTTTCAATTATATATGTGATGGTTGTATTGCTTTCTTTACTATGTATTCATTTGTTACGTTACCACATGAAGTCATCCGCCCCCGAACGTTTCTGCCGTTCAGGTTTGGGGGTGTGACATCGCCTATCTCGGTCGTGCTGCAGCTACACACCTCATTATCCAATACATATAAAAGTGAAGAAACAAGGACAATCTCGCCCCTCTTTCCTTTCGTACCTAATCTGTGTTTTCATCTCTCCAAAACCTTGCATCTCTCATACCCATCTCTTTGCCCCTTCCAATCTCAGGTAACTGGATCAACCTTACCTCTTGTAAACTAAAGCTATATCTCTCTATATTTTTGATGGGAATGTGATTTCTTTTTTAATTTACTTGTCAAATTTCATATTAAAAATGGTATGTATTTGTATATAGGCAATTTACTTTCTGTGTAGGGTAACTGGGGTATTGTTCTTATTTTTGAATTTTCGAAACCTATCTCTAAAGTAATCTGACTATTTTTACATAGAGAAGAAGGTGGGAAAAAAGGGATGTTGTTGTCAATGCATAATGATTACATTCAGCGCCTTCCATTAGCTCTTGAATAAATGCAGTTATTTGATATGTGTTAGAACAAAGTTATAGTAGGATCGATGGATTCTAAGCAGAAAAGCAATAAATAACATAATAAAGAACACAAGAATGGTTTAACTGATGTCGAATGATTAAGCTTTAACACCTCAGAAGAGCTCGATTAAGAACTTCGACTGTAGAGGTGATCAGGGTTACAAAGCAATAATAATAATAACGACGATCGTATCTAAGGCATACATGCATGCACTATAAATAGTTTAACCCTAATCAATAATCACGGATGGACAAGCCTAATCTAGATATAAAAAACAAAGCCCATGACGCAACACAAAATACCCAACAATCCCCCCCTTTGCGTCAATGGAGCCGAGAGCTCAGTTTGGTTGAGCTATAGAAGACTACTTGATGGTCTTGAACACCTTCGGTATAATGGCCAGTAGAGTATGACGAAAAGTAATTTACCACTGAAGCATATCAGTGAAGTTCTTCTTGTCTGACTCATATTGGTGCTTGCATCGATGGGTAATATTGATTCTGTGCTCCAAGCAGTCCGTTGAGAACAGATGCTTATCAACAAGAGCGAAAAGAAATCAGTTAGCTTCACCTCTTGTGAACATCACTGTGAGATGTGTAGAATCAATTTGACCCAATTGCATCTTGTTCACATCTCCAGGCTTTACAGTTGGCTTCACAGTTGGTTTCCTCTTCAAAAAACTAGCAATCTTCTGGTCCATTGTAGCAACTTCATGGACATAGGAAGCCAACATCCTCTTCAGATGATCTAGGATCGGCTCATACTCCTTTGCATTAGTGAGCAAAATGTTGTACAATAAGATCCAATCATGAGGATTTAAGTTAGGAAGATCTGCCAGGGAAATCATAGAAACCGAGTTGTCTAAACCTTGGGTTATCTTGAAATTAACATTAACAAATTTCCCCGCATGCGATGGTTTCAGCACCTTGACTGTTGTAATCTTCTTTGCACTCCAAGTCAGATAGTACGGCTGACCGAACTTGAGATAATGATCAATAAGTTCACGATCAACTTGAGGGTGAGGTGAGGGAACTTGAACTATTGAATCAAAACAGTGAAAAATAAATGCCTTTCGTCTTATAGGCATATCAAACTGTGAGTCCCTCATATTCTCCCAATCAAATGAAGCTACAGGTTCCAGCCAGAACGTGCTTGGAAACTCTATCGCTTCTGTGATCAGCATTTCCGTAGTCCAAGGAGGAAACAAAGCCTTTTTGCAAATTAGAGCACCATGCTCTTCCATCTTCTTTCGCTCCCTCTCTTCTTCTTCCTTTGCGACCTGAAGGATTTCATCTAACTCCTGATTCCTTTTCTTCCATTTCAGGGCATTAGCAATAGTTTGTTGATTTTCATCATTATCATCATGTTCATCAGCAAGACCTTTCTTCTTTTCTTGATTACCAGAACCCGAAGCTACATTACCCTTCAGTTCTGTTCTGACAATGACCTTTGGTTCAATAGGATTAGTTTGCTAAGCACCTTCTCCCCCTTGTTGCGGAGTAACCAATCGCTCCGTAACACCCTTCATTTCATGTAGAAGTTCAATTGCAGGAAGAAGCTTGGAGGACAGGTGATTCCGGATTGTCAGTGTAAGAATTGGATCATGAGCATGAAGAACATTGTGCAGCATATTAAGAACGTCACAAGCGCAACTTCTAAAAACGACACTCAGTTTTCAACAAAGAAATTTCCCGATTGGCTTGAGCCAGTTGAACTTTCTGGACTTCAATGGTACTGGTTTGACGAGCAAGATCATCCATCAATTTGCTCTCTTTTGCGAAATCAGCATGGAGCTTTTCAAGATGAGAATTCACTAAGCTAAGAAGAGAAGTGTCCTCAGCTTGAATCTCTGAACAAATAGTCTCGAATTTGGCTTGCTCCCCTTATAGTGACTTTGAGAGAGAGTCAACCAATGCATTCACCTTAGCTGCATTTGCATCAGCATGACCCTTAAGGGATTCAAGAAAGATCTAGGAATTGTAAAACAGTTCCGCAACATTGGTTGTAGCCTTCTGGCATGAATATGTGGATGCTTCAACCGCCTTCGATGATTTATCAATAGCTTCTGTATACTGTTCAAAAGTAGTGTCCAAGAAAGGCTTCAACACAATATCATTGTACTTCGAAGAAGAGGCGAGCAATCGATCAAGCTTATCATCGAGACTCTGTACTTGTTGTTTGGTTACCGGAGCCTCTTCATCTTTGTCAGTGGGAAGTCTATAAGGACCGTAATAGGTTGAGTCAAACTCAAAATTGTCACCACCGAGAATAGGACTAGAATCAGTTGAGGGTGAGGGTGAAAGAGGTTTGGATGTAACAGGGGTTTTAGTTTCAGTATTATCCCCCGTATCAGATACGTTGACGTTTACTGGAGGTTCGGTTGTAGTGGTGGAGATAGGGGTAGTTGTGGTAGTTGCTTGTGAAAAAATGGGAGGTGGTAAAGGAGTTGTAGAGATTGGTACTATACTAACTGGTGGTGGTGGTGGAATAGTAGTGGTAGGTTGAGTTAGTGGAGTTGGTGGAATTGGAGCAACCAAAACTGGAATAGTAGTCTTCGGTGGAGATGAAGGAGGAGTTGGAATTTTGTCATTGAGTTGTTCAGTAGGAGTTGGAGAACGAGGAGGTGTATTACCTCTTTGTAAACCATCATGCTGAACTTATTCTTCCTCATCAGCCGATTGCTCCTCATCATGTTCTGAGCTTGAAGGGGTAGGACTCTTTGGTTTCCTTGCCATTTTCTTGAATTTCTTTGGAGCCGAAGAATCAGCCTTTTCGGCCTTTTGCTTTTTGGAGTTGACAGGCTTAGATGAAGGACCTTCGATTTCCACCTTCTTGGTATCTGCCGTCTTCGCTCGCTTTGTTGGCTTTTCCACAGCATCTAAGGCAGCCTGCTGTTCAGGAGTCAGTTCTCTTGGGCCCTTGGGAGTAAGCTTCCAGTAGTCAGCCATCACGTGACTTTCGATCGACACACACATGTACATTGTTTCAGGTATCGAACCATTATGAGAAAACTTGGTGGCATCTAAGAAGATAATCTTATTTGTATGAAAAGTAGCCATAGAGGAGAGCATTGCATCTTTCATAACTGGAATCTTTAAGTTCTCAATGGCCCGTCGGGTGATGATGGTCCAGAAACGACCACAGGAAATTTCTAAATCTCTCGTTGAGGAGTTGAGACTTTGCACCAATTGTGACCAAATAATTGAGCCATAATCCAGGTTAATACCATTGTAGAGACCATAGAGAATGGTCATAAAACACTTACTTGTACCATCTGACCCAACTACCAGTTCCGCCAAACCCTTGTTGATAAGAGTAAGTAACCAATTCCATTGATGCGGCAAACATGACTTCTTAAACTTTGTCACTGTTGTAAGGACATCAGTATACGCCATTTCATAAAACATTTTAAACAACTGGGTTATGGTGATGAAATCAGGAGAGATTGAAGATTTGAAAATTGGGCTTGAGAAATAGACGCCTTGTGATTGAAGATTTGAAAATAGATCCTCTCCTGGTTCTTTTCGTAAGACGCAGTAGAGTACACTTGTGACAGAAGAGACATGGGAACAGATTCCACCTGTGTAAGAGCGATAACCAGTGGGGAGTACTCGAGACATTTGACAACGTGGAGCATGTACGAATCATACAAAAAGGGGTTTAGTTGAATGATCAGATTCTGATTAGGTTTGATCAAAAGCAATGACGATGAAGCAGTTTGATCTTGAAGAGAGGATGATTCCGCCATTGTTGATGTTAAGGAAGAAGAAGAACAGTTGAAGATCGCCTGTTGTGTTTGAGACAGTTTGAAGAAGGTTAGAAGGTACAATAGGCACGAGACACCCTTTATATACCGTTGCCAGGAGAGAGAAAGAATCTCCATGATGATGATACGATCACTGAAATGTCGCCTGAAAAAGCGTGATTTGACAGCTTGGTTTCCCCAGATAGACGTCATCAAGCGTGGGTTTAGGAACCGTTTCAAATTCACGCGCCCAATATGAATGGTTATCTGATGACACGATTCAAAATCTTATCAACATATCATCTTTTTAAATTCACTTTCGCTCCATATGTCAAAATAACCACTTTCGCTCCAAAAAAAACTTTAAACGGGCCATAAGGAGCATCAACCAGAATTTTGGAAAATCTCAAAGAATCCTCGTGTAAAAGAGTGCCAAAAATAAAGAAATAAAGCAAAATGTGTATAGGATGTGAGTGATGTCTTTCATAAGACATGAAGCAGATGATTCCAGGCAAGAATCTCTTCCTTCAAAGTCAAGAGATACTTGAAGTGCTTGTGTGATTCCCCGAGAAAATACGATCGAGTGTTTGTAAAGAAACACCGAAAGGCTTGTTTTCAAATAATGGGTCTAAAGGGTGGCCTATCTTCAACCGAACATCGATACTTAACATAAGACTGAAAGATGGATGAAGTACTTGTGAGACCGATATGGTCTATTGAACAAGTAGGTTGGACAGAATTTGCTGTGACTAATGATGTTATAAGAATCTGTGACAACCTGTAATTTATTCCGTCACTAAAACCGTTCCTGTCGAATAAAAACCGTCGTATTCAATTCATTCCGTTAACCATTGCGTTAAATAAATTTTATCGCGACTTTTATTTTAGTTCGTAAGTGTCGGGATGTGTCATGATCATTAAAATATTTTCCATATTTGTTTGGAAAATTATTATTTTCATCAAAGTCGTGATTACGGCAAATTTATCAGGTAAGACCAAAAGCTCCGTCTAACGGCAGTATCGGGTAGAATTCCTCGGGGCCACAAACTCAACCCCTATTTAAGGGATTGAGTGATATCATTTTGAGGCTTTTACTCTCTCTCTAAAAACTTTCTCTCTCTACACTCTCTCTCTAGAACTAGAAAGGGGTCCAAAAACCTCATTTCAAGCATCATTTGGTAAGAAATCCATCCTAAACTTGTTGTTTAACTTGAATGGTTTGCAAATTCTTGTTGGAATCACCCAAAACACATATGAACATGTGTTTATGGTTTGGGGACCCTCCAAAAACCGTGAACACCTCATATGAGGGTTTTGAAGCCTCAAAACCCCTCCAAAACACTTCTAGGGCTTAGATTCGGCCTAGAAACTTGCATGCATGAGCTTAGGACCCCAAAGTTGTATCATATGATGTATGGACATGAGTTTATGGCCCAAGCATGTTCTTGGACCGTAAACCCTCATTCATGGACCACAAACTCATGTTAGTGTGTCAAAATGCCCTTAAACACCTTCAAAATGCTTCCATGGGAGTGTAGTGTTGGATAAGGTGTCTAAGTCCATAACTTATTTGGTACATACTTGACCCGACCCGGCATGGTCCATTTGGGTTGCACTTCACCCAAATGATTTATGCATAATTTTATGAGAATTGTATACTTACGATTTATTAATATATTATAAGTTATAATATATTAATATGAAGTCATGTTATTTAATTAGTTTTAGTCTTAAATTAATTATGAATTAATTTAGAGATTAAAAAGAAGACAGATTAAATTATGGGCTATTATATTTTATATAGTGTTGGCTAATACTCATTTGTTAATGGGCTAAGCTAATATGGAAGTCCATGGATGGTCCATGGAGCTTTTAACCCATGGATCCTTGGAAAGGATAAGACATGGGTTATTAGGGTTTCACCCTAACCATGCACACTATATAAAGAAGCATATGATGCAAGAAATGTGACACTAGTGGTGTGAGACTTAGTGGTGGCCAATTTCATAAGAAAGTATACTACTCTCTCAAAGTTTTCCAAGTGTTTGTGGTGATTTGTGATTGCATTTGAGGCATTCACATTATTGGTGCTAGGCTCTCAAACTCCAAGCAATCAACCACCATCAAAAGGTATGTATTTCTACTAGTGGTTTGATGATTCATAATCCTTATGCTATGCTAGTTAGGAAGAAACCTTGGAAGTTATTATTTGCATGTATTTTAGAAGAAAAAATAGATCCAAGGTTTATTAGGGTTGCATGCACACTTAGGAAGTGTTAGATTGCTCAAAACCCAACAGTGGTATCAGAGCCTAGGCTTGTTTTCTTGAATACTTGATGCAAATTGCTGAAAAATGTCGAAAAACTGCATTCTACACAGCAGACTCGCCGAGTCCATTCATGGTACTCGCCGAGTCCATGTGTATATTCAACCAACTCGCCGAGTCAGTTCATGCACTCGACGAGTTGGCAGGCCTAAGTGCAGATATTCGAGTTTTGGTGTTGGAATTGGTCTACAATGATTACCTTAAACTGTTTTGATCTTATAAAACCTGTTTTTGATGTGGTAATGATGATGGTGGACCAATTTCAAAGTTATAATCAAAATTTCAAGTTTATATGTGTTCATATGATTCTTGAAATTGTTGATGTGGATGTTCATGTTCATATGAGTTTTGTTAGATCATATGAATTATTTGCAAATTGTTTGTTAGTTAATTCTAGATCTTAATGTGTTTTAATGGAATTCATATTTTGTCCTCAAGTTATGGAATTCCAAAAGTTTTTTCTTTTAAATGTTTTTTTTAAGAAGTCACAAGTTACACTTTAGAAGAGTTTTTCTAATAAATGTTTTTATGGACTTCATAACTTGTCCTCAAGTTATGGATTTCCAAGAGACTCTTCAGTAAAAGTATTAAACACTTAATTAAAACTCCTAAGTTATGAATATCCAAAAGTTTATGAATTGTTCAAAACTTGCCCTAAAGTTTTGGAATTTGTAAAGTCTCACACAAACTTTAATTCCATACCCTAGAAGTTTTAAAAGTTAAAATTCTACACTTATACTATTTATAACATTAATGGTTAATTATATATATATATATATATATATATATATATATATATATATATATATATATATATATATATATGTATAAGAACAAGTCATTTTACCGTTAGTAGGCCTCATTCACGAAGACGGTCTATAAGGTGGGTATAAGGTTGTTGCCTATAAAATGGCGACTTAATGGGTGTCCACTCTCACCCACCGCTTGCTTGACTGGTGGAGGGTCGTTAGCCGAACGGGTAGGACAATGACTTTAAATTCTCATTAAAAGGTATAATGATTATTATAAATTAACTAAATGTTTTATTTAATTCCCAATCTTAGTTACTTTAGGAAAAATGTGAATTTGGTGCTAGCCCATGGAATTCACACTTTGTACCTTACCAAGTCGTTGGTGGAGCGTGTGTGGTTAACCGACACACTAACTTGGACTAGTAAGGATCACGAAGGGCGACTTAAGGTTTGTCATAGATCAATGGAGCGTGTGTGGTTAACCGGCACATTGATTAGGTGATAATATTAAGGGTACCAAGTGAATTTGTATGGTTATTCACACCTTGTTTTGTGATCCTCGGCATCCCAGTCACAAATTTTGAGAGGGCACACTTGAGATTGAAACATGCCATTGAAAAGTTCAATGAATCTCAAAAGATCTAGGAATTTCAAATACAATTAAAACCTAATAAATTATTTCGTTTTTCATGGTGGAAATTGGTGAATCAGCGTTCGCCTACCTTCAAATATTTTATAGCTTGGATTACGGCATCCCTCTTCCAAATTATAAAATATTGTGTTGGTTCCTAGCCTTAATATTTCATATTGGGTGTTATATTAAGGATTTTGAATAAACTAACTTGATTTTCTCCCATCATAGATGTCTGGTTCAGACAACTATGATCTTCCCAAATCTCTTGAAGATGGTGTCCCTCAACATCATGCTTCACTTCCTCCACCTCCTCCAATTATTCTCCCTCACCCACAAGTTCTTGAAAAGGTTAAAGTCACTCAATCCCTATTGGCAAGCATAGTCTATGTGTGCTCACATATTGGAGATAAAGTCACATATTGACAAGCCGGGAGAGTTGGGTGTCAAAGTCCTGTGAAAGTTGGTTGTTCAATCACTTTCTTAGTAACATAGTGAGTCTCTTTGGGACTACTATGAGATGGACTATGACATGAACCTTAATGATGTTATCTATTTGCTTGGTGTTGTGGAATCAGTAATGATTTGGAACACCAGTAAAGCATATTTGATTAAAAGAACAACTTCCCAAGTCTTAAATGGACATTGACAATGGTAGCATTGGATATCTAGAAAAGGATTTCTCTTCCCAATGGAAAGGGATCGGCCATAGTCAACTCGGTTGACCAAATGGTAAAGAGAAAGGCTAAGTCTGAGATAGTCTCATGTGCCATTACCAAAGGGTCCATGTGTTTTGTTGCCAAGGGAAGGGGCATTGATTGCGAAGCTGCCCTATTCACCTGAAAGGTCATAAGGTTGATCAAGTCAAGAGGTTTGACTCTACTTCGGGGAAAGTCCACTGTCTAACTCTATTAAGCTCCTATTTGGAGATTCTTATTACATAATGTGAATGGGTCACATGCTGATGTTTTTAAGAATCAAGGAAAAGATAGGAAGCTTAAAGTAAGTATATGTTGATTCTGATTGCAAAGGTGGGTTTCGATCGCATGGTTCGGCAATCAAAATTTTGAGCTGTTGCTTAAGAGTTATAATATATATTGCTTATGAATAGATAACAACAAGGTTTTCATGTGGATTGTAAGGATAAGTTTTTCCACAAAGTTTTAAAATAAAAGGGAAAAAAGGTTTTAATTTTATTTATTTTAAAAATATCCTTACAATGGCATCTGTGGAAAGTTGTTGCTTATATGTTTCCAGTAATAGCAATATTGGAAAGTGGATTTGATTCTTTCATTTGTGGTAGTGTCTGAATTTACTAAATGAAGAAAGTTTTTCATCACCCAAGTTTCAATTGGACAGAAACTTGGAATCATACAAATTGTATTGTATGATGAATGAGAATTTTCATCTTTGAAAATTAAGACTAATTCTTTGATCACATATATATGTGAGTCAATTGAAGGACTAAGGAATTAGGTACACTGGGTGTGCGCTGGTCAAAGTCCACCACAAAGATTGATTTGTCATGATTTACTAAAGATTAGTAAATATGATTATACTTATAAGGTTAAGTATAATTCTATAAAATTGGAAAGGTTACAATGTATGACAAAACAAATGAGAAGAATCAAATTAGGCAGAAAGATAAAAGTTTCTCAAATCTGAAAGGATCGGAGAGTACTTTAGTATCGTATTTCATGATCATCTTAATTATTATGAAACCATATCACAAATTCATACTCTAAGGACGTCTTAGTGCATTGTTATGGCTAAGAAGAGAGGTCATGAATTGTTGGATTGGTTAAGATCGAGAAGATGAGTCATACTTCGTTCCAAAACAATTCTTAGAGTCATACTCCTAGATTGTAACATTGAGTGACATAAAGTAAGGTTTAAAACACTTATCAAATGTAGTGTAAAATGTTTCTACCCTTGTACATTTGAGATTGGTAAGTTGTGATGTCTTGGATGAGACAAAGACAAACTAAGACCAATTGTGTGAAGTGTTAGTCTTGATAAGAATCCGCACTATCCCTTGAATATTTGTTTTGTCAAGGAATGGTTCTTGAACTGGGAAACTTATATGTCAAGGGGACAGTGGGAGCCTTAAAGATCCTGAAAGAGTTTCAAGATTTAATCAAGAGTAAAACCTGTAATTTATCACTAGCACACAACTTAAGGTTTGCAACCTATCGTGTTGACATAATTCTTATTTCTGTACCTACTTCAAATAAGTTGAATTTGCATGTGAGTTATCAGAGTTCAACTTGGAAGCATTGGTGGGCCTTGTGCTACCAAGGTGACAAGAAACTAAGATTGAACAAGTTTAATCCATGTAAGGCTGAATTTGTCACTAATCTTATCTTGTGATTATGGTTTTGACAAATTCACATGGATAGGAACTCATACACTAAAAATCTAAGTGTCATAAGGTTTCTCTCCGATTCATGAAAATGATGGTGAGGAAACGCTTTCACTAAGTAGATTTTACGTAGATATCAATTGTGTTATTTTCATTTTCAAAAGTCGTTAGTGGAGCGTGTGTGGTTAACCGACACACTAACATGGACTTGTGAGAAATGGCAAAGGTCTAAGAAATTGAGACTATGATTACGGCATCCCTTTTCATAGTTCTTGAAATTGCTTAGACACACATGTGAGCTATCTAAGAAAGGGTGTATGAATCTAAATTTCAGAAATCCAGCAGATTTCTGGAAATATGTCAGAGCTAGTGGGAGCATAAGTGTTATGTTGATAATCATCATGTTAGTGGGAGCATGATTATTACGTTTAGTGTTGAAAGTTAGCAATGTTAATTATGGAAAACAAAGTTTCAATTCATGAAGTTGCAGGGGTTGAAAAGTTGTTTTGCTATAATTAAGGGAGAGGAAATTATACTTCGTTTCAATTCCAAAGCTTAGATTGAGATTTTAATCAACTTTAGTCAAGGACATATATATGAATTTTATGTCTGAATGGTTCGACTTAAGGAAATTCTATATATATTGCGTTTTCAAAATTCGATTATGATTACGACATCCCTCTTCATAGTTAAATTTTGAAAACATGGCAAATAAAAAAAATATTGTAGCAAAAGACTGGTCTAGTATCATGTCTTTATGTCGAACATCATGAATCGTGTCCCATATGCTTCGGATATAGGATCGATTGGAAGGGAAAAGTCTAGAACTGGATATGACTAAAGTGAATCTAAATTTTCCAAATGCTTAAGGCATTGAGAAGGGAAAAGTCTAGAACTGGATATGACTAAAGTGATTAAGCAATTGTCGAGGATAAATCTGAGGTTCGCCAAAGATTGGTTGCTCAGGGAAAGTTGGAAGTATGATGTAAGTTGTCGGAAACGACCGTATTGACATGTTCTGAAAAGAAGTAACTCTTGTTCGGAAGTGATAGTGAAAATGGGACTATGGAAATGTCTCCATAGGTGGAAGTTATTCAATCTATGTAAGATTAGAAAACCTTAATGCAAGAAGGATGTTCAAAGCAATGTACTTTGAATATGAGACTTTCGTTCCATAGAAGTTGACCTTCTTTGGAATACTCTTTAATGACTGGTGACAAGGTTTTGGTGACTTTGTGAATAATCATTACAAGAGGAACATTGCATAAAAGTTTAAAATCTAATAAATTTTTTGGTAAATGATAGGAATCGGGGATTCTTACATTTACAATAAGGATTTGGGATTGTGAAATGAGTATCATTGGAAGCATGTTCAATTGATCTACATCACAATGTAAGGATCATAGACAAAAATAGTGTGCATACTTGGAGTATGGCATAACTATTGTTTAGAAAAACAAAGTGTACATGCTAGGAGCATGGGACGACTATTGTTTTTTATTCTAGTCTTAAGTTGATTGTTTGAAACATTATACAATGAATAATGTGTAATCAATATGGTGATAAATAAAAGGTGGTTCTATTTATATTCAAAAGGGTTCTGAGACCATATTGGATTCGATTATTATTGTGTTTCACTTTGCATGTTTTGACTTCCAAAATAGCTAGGTTATTCTTTCCGAATGACTAAGTTATTTGAACACTCCACAGTCGTTCATATGTTGGAAGTAGGTATGAATCAAGACTGTCATGAATCGAGTTTGTAGATGGCTAAATGGGTTTAGTTATAGCAATGGTTTCTACAACAGTCATGAGTGCTCATAAGTTATGAGTATTGGAATAAACCCACGCTCACTTGTATCACTTCATGGAATTTATCTCGAGTGATCGTGAGCCGGTAATATCATACAAATCTTCAAACCTAGAGATATGAGTTGTTACCTATGAGTTGGTTGTGCATTGATTGCACGTAAACGCATCAGTAACTTGATGTTATAAAACGTGCCTTTGTGTACAATTCAACAAGTAGTAGAACAAGCATATGAGTCGAAGTTTATCTGTTCCTTCTAAAAATAGAAGCGATATTTGGGCCCCTCGATGATTTTGTTGTTCCCTATGTACCGGCCTGTCAGAAATAAATTGATGTGTTCGATTAAGTTCTTTGTCAAACAAATCGGAAATCGAGAAACAAACTGCTGGACAATAAGTACGACGTTGGTCCATGTATTTTTCCGGCTGATATCATGAGAACAGAGGATTATATGATCACTTTTCAAAAATGGCGCTTCATAGTTCAACAGAGTTTTCGAGAGCTACGATTGTTGGTTGGTTCCTGAAGTAACATACGCAAATATAGTTATTAGACTTATCCAACTGGGAGTCTGTTGGATAAGGTGTCTAAGTCCATAACTTATTTGGTACATACTTGACCCGACCCGGCATGGTCCATTTGGGTTACACTTCACCCAAACGATTTATGGATAATTTTATGAGAATTGTATACTTACGATTTAATAATATATTATAAGTTATAATATATTAATATGAAGTCATGTTATTTAATTTGTTTTAGTCTTAAATTAATTATGAATTAATTTAGAGATTAAAAAGAAGACTGATTAAATTATGGGCTATTATATTTTATATAGTGTGGGCTAATACTCATTTGTTAATGGGCTAAGCTAATATGGAAGTCCATGGATGGTCCATGGAGGTTTTAGCCCATGGATCCTTGGAAAGGAAAAGACATGGGTTATTAGGGTTTCACCCTAACCATGCACATTATATAAAGAAGCATATGATGCAAGAAATGTGATGCTAGTGGTGTGAGACTTAGTGGTGGCCGATTTCATAAGAAAGTATACTACTCTCTCAAAGTTTTCCAAGTGTTTGTGGTGATTTGTGATTCCATTTGAGGCATTCACATTATTGGTGCTTGGCTCTCAAACTCCAAGCAATCAACCACCATCAAAAGGTATGTATTTCTACTAGTAGTTTTATGATTCATAATCCTTATGCTATGCTAGTTAGGAAGAAACCTTGGAAGTTATTATTTGCATGTATTTTAGAAGAAAACATAGATCTAAGGTTTATTAGGGTGGCATGCACACTTAGGAAGTGTTAGATTGCTCAAAACCCAATATGTAGAACCTCATAAACCTTCATGTGATGCACCAAAATATCCTCAAATGCATCAAACTTGAGTTTACGGCCCATGAACATTCTTGTACCATAAAACCACCTCCTTAGGCAGTAAACACCCAACAAAGGGTGTTAAGGTGTCTTTAATCCCTTGAATAGCTTGGTTTTGGACCTAGAATTACATATGATTGAATTACAACCACCAAAGCCCTTGATTCATGGACAAACATTAGTTTACGTTTGTAAAATCATGAGTTTAAGGTATTAAACTAACCAAGAACATATCCTTAGACCGTAAACTCATTTCCCAAGGCCATTTCAAGTCCCGATCACTTTCTAAGCCATGGAATCGACCCTAGAACCTTCCTGTGTGCATTGTATGACCATTTGGCATCCAAAAACCCACCACCCATGAGTTTACGGCCGTAAACTCATGGGGATATGGTCAATGGGCCGTAAAATCCTTAAGGAGTTTACTCTTGAAGAGTAAACTCCATATTTAGGCCCTACACACCCTTAGATGCTACCCGGATCACTCCTAACACTTGAATTGAAGTGTTTTCACATCTTGGAGTGCATATTCATGTCTAATTAGTAGTTCAAATCTAATTAGATACATTTGTATAACATTTCATATTACATAGGAACCTCGCGCGTTATCAAGCCCCGAACCAACGCTTAGCTTTCAAACCATCACGTTTTCTCGTCTGGTGAGTTCATACCCCTACCCATTTTCAATGTTTTCACTGTTTTTAAGGGGGGGGGATACAAGAAAAGTACAAGTAATACTTGTACTTAAAACTTGTTTTATATATGTTGTGTTTAATATTACATATGCTTTTAACACTGACAATCGTAACAAACAACCGTTTGAACCTACAGAATATATTATCATGTTATTGTGAAAGACAGTATAAATTGTTGCATTTATATTTTCACAAACGTTTTCCCACATTATATCAGTTAAAAGCATAACATTAGAATTTAGAACATTATTTTGGCCTCGATAACACTCCACAGAGATACGCGAGTGGAGGATAGTTATTTGATCTTTCAGCATTATTACTAGTAAATTTGTTATTCCTATAAATTGGAGACACGTCCTCGGAGAACACTCCACAAAGATACATGAGTGGAGGACCGTCCTCGTAACCAGAATCTCTTATATAGGGAGCGTGACTTGAGTGTATAGATCTATACGGGGCTGACTACCCCACACCTGGCTGCTAGCTACAGCCGAACCAAAAGGTTCAAGGGTGACGAAAGTCATAAGGTGATGTGGACTACATATCACCATATCTAGTCTATTGTATGGTTATGGAACTCGCAATTTGGATAACAAAGATTTACTTTTTAGTAACAATGGGTTTAGTAACTAGTTTACTTGGTATTTATTAGTTTTATAAACGTGTTAAAACTAATACATTTTTAGTGTACATCTTTTACATTACATTTCGGGTTGGTAAACTAACATACACTTTACAAGGATAACGACGTTTTTAGTATACATCTTTCACATTAGGAAAATATGGGATTTTCCTGGGATCACAGTTAAACATAACCAAAACTGTGTAACTTAACAGTCAATCAAACATTACTTTTAAGAAAATATGGGATTTTCTTGTGTCGTAACATTTTCAGAAACAAAAAGGAAACTCGTACTCTTTCACAAAACAAAACCGCTTATGAACTCACCAGCTTTATGCTGATTTTCAAAATGCTTGTATTCTCAGGTCCGCATTAGACAGGCACCCGATGATTCCTCTTTGGCGAAGACGGAGTGCGTTGAAGACTCGTCTAAATTTTGTTCATATATACTATGTATCACACCTGTACAACTTTACTTTCAAACAAATGTAAACTTTTATATATGTAATGTAATGGTTGTTTACTTTACTTACTATGTGCATTGGATTTGATACTCAACGTGGAGTCCGCCTCGGAAATGATTCCGCCTTGGTTTTCGGGGTGTGACAGATTGGTATCAGAGCCCTTGTTTATAGTGAATGAAGTATACCAAACCTTACATGGTATAAAACTATAAACACTAAGGGGCCTAAGTGCTCTGAACTAAAAGTAGACTTCAAAAGTATACAACTATACCTAACCTTCGAGATTCGTAACTACAGGTAGAACAAAACATAATTAAATGGGTGTTGTACACTGCGGTTAAACCTGGGCAGATATGTAGTTATGTCTAGGATCAGTATAGCCTGGCCAACTATATTCATTCGAGACACGGCCAACATGTGCTTGGGAGTGACTGCGGTATGCGGCATGCCTAAAACTTACCCTAATACCACAAACATCGAGCTAGTGTCGTAGCGAATTATGAAATACTATGGGAGTATTTCTCGAGCCAATCCCTTGTAGAAATCCTCGTTCATGCGTTATTCCTTGATCATTCCTTTAGGGATAATTTATCTGCTTCAATAACTCTTTTCTAGTTTATCGCTTATTCGGAATACATACATACATACATATATATATATATATATATATATATATATATATATATATATATATATATATATATATATATATATATATATATATATATAGACCTGTCATATCTCTTGATTCAATTCAGAGGACTTATCATCCTCTATCTTTCTTGATCTTATTAGATCAAGATGCCTCCAAGAAAGAGACCCAGCTCAAATACCAACAACCCTCCGCCACCACCTCGTCCTCGAGTAGACCTTGTAATGCTTCAGGCAGCTGTTACTGCCGCAGTGACAGCCGCCATGTCACAAATGAACCCCGGTGGTTCAGGAGGTAGTCCCCAACCTCAAAACCAGGATAGTAGTCAGGGACACCGAAAAGTGGGTTCCTATCAAGACTTCATGAACGCGAAACCTACATCCTTCGATGGCACTGGAGGTGTCATTTCCCTTTCCCGATGGTTCGAGAAAATCGAATCCATCTTCGAAATCTGTTCTTGTTCGGAATCTGATAAAGTAAAGTTTGCAGCCTGTACCTTCATTGAGAAAGCTCTGACTTGGTGGAATGGACGAGTCAAATCGTTGACCCTACCTGTAGCCAATGCCATGGGTTGGGAAGCCATGAAAGAACTCCTGTTAGTTGAGTACTGCCCTAGGGACAAAATGCAGAAATTAGAGCACGAACTCTGGAACCTAAAGATGAAAGGTTCTGATATTGCTGCATACACTTCTAGATTCGATGATCTTGCACTCCTCTGCCCGGGAATGGTTACCCTGGAAAGTAAGAAGATAGAGAGGTTCATTTGGAGACTGACCCAGCCAACCAAGGGAAATGTCTTAACTGCACGTAGAGGTGGCAATGGGTCGACCTGGGTTGGGTTCGGGTTCAAACCATTTATTAATTGGGTTGAAAATTTCAACCCAACCCAACCTTTTTATTTAAATGGGTTGATACTTCCAACCCAACCCAACCTTTCAGATAAATAGGTTGTCACCGGGTTGACCCGTTTATGTAATTCCCAAACCAACCAATTAAATAAATTGGTTAAATTTGGCTTGACCCATTTAAAATAAAAAGAATAAATAATTTAACTAAAGATTACACCACTTAAATTAGTTATAGACTTAAATAAAATTTCAATGTATGACAAAAGCACAATCACAATTCACATATATAAAGAAATTATTCAAATAACATTAAAGATATGTAATTTCTAAGAGATTTTTTAGAGTGGTTAGTGTTGTCGGTGCCAAGCAAAAAGGTAGAAATTAGGATTCTATTTTTTTAAAACATAAATAATAATACAAACATTGTAATTTATAAACTAATACATAAATTAATACATGATAATATTTTAATAATTATTAAATTTAATATAAATTAAAGTTAAATGGGTTGGTGGGTTGAAAACGGGTTGATAGTTTTTACCCGACCCAACCTATTTAATTAAATGGGTTAGACGGGTTGACCCATTTAGCATAAATGGGTTGAAAATCTCAACCTAACCTGCTAATTTTGGGTTGGGTTCGGGTTGGGTTAGTGGGTTGGAGTTTTTGCCAGCTCTAGCTGCACGGCTGGATACGTATGACAGCGCCAAGAGTTTAGCCCAGACCCTAATTGACCACAGTGATGATGTCGAGGAAACCACCGCCACCCTTGAATCGATCAAGAGGAGTGGTGAGAAAAGGAAATTTTGGTAGAAGAAGAAGGGTCAATCTTCCCAAGGATCCTCAAAGAAACAGCAGACTGTAGCAGTCAATGCTACTACCACCGTTGTTGCTGCTTCTGTTGTGGGATCTACAGCTCAAACTCCTACCAGGATATATGCTGGTAACCTTCCCCTGTGTGAAAAGTGCAAATACCACCACAACCCAGGCCCCTGCCGCGAACTGTCATGCACTAGTTGTGGTAAAAATGGACACACGATCCGATTCTGCAAGGCACCGGCCCAATCTACAAATCAATCTTCGGGAGCAGGCGTTGGTCAAACCTGCTATAATTGTGGAGAGGTCGGGCACTTCAAAAGGAACTACCCCAAGAAGACGACAGCTGATAACACTGGGAGAGTCCTAGCCATGGGACGGGAGGAGGCAGTCGCCGATCCAACTGTTGTTTCGGGTTCGTTCCTTCTCGACAAATCTTATGCTAGTATTCTTTTCGATTCGGGTGCTGAAAGAAGCTTTGTTAGTCATATCTTCAAACATAATCTAAAACCTAATCCCCAACCATTAACTGAAACGTTTACCGTCGAGATGGCTAACGATGAGAAGGAGAGCGCTAGCGATGTATTCATAGGTTGTACCCTTACCCTGAATGACGAATCATTTCCCATCGATCTTATGCCAGTTTCCATAAAGAGCTTTGATGTCATTATTGGCATGGATTGGTTGAGTCCCAATCATGTTGATATTCTCTGTTTCGAAATAGCCATCCGTCTCAACCTTCCTGCGGGTCAGACTCTCATAACATTTTCAGAAACAAAAAGGAAACTCGTACTCTTTCACAAAACAAAACCGCTTATGAACTCACCAGCTTTATGTTGATTTTCAAAATGCTTGTATTCTCAGGTCCGCATTAGACAGGTACCCGATGATTCCTGTTTGGCAAAGACGGAGTGCGTTGATGACTCGTCTTAATTTTGTTCATATATATATACTATGTATCACACCTGTACAACTTTACTTTCAAACAAATGTAAAACTTTTATATATGTAATGTAATGGTTGTTTACTTTACCAACTCTATGCATTGGATTTGATACTCAACGTGGAGTCCGCCCCGGAAATGATTCCTCCTTGGTTTTCGGGGTGTGACAAAATCTTAAAAACAAAAACCAAACTGGATCTTTTTGGGAAGAAATGCCTTGGTGTTAGACAATTTCATAAAGACCACTCAAAAATAAAATAAGATTTCGTTAGGTAACAAGCGAGATCTTGAATATAAATATTCACCGTCAATTCATTATTGGTGTTGGATTTTGGGTCTCACTTAGCACGTGGTGTACGCATCTAACATCATAAACACACATTTTGTGTAACCATAAACCTCAGTGGTAATATTTGAGAGTCTCAAGGGTTACCATGGTGAAACGAAAGTTGATGCAGAATGTAGAGGAGGTGGTTAAGCAACCGAAAGTACCCCTGCTATACAAAAGTGACAAAGCAGAAAACTCTTAACTCATTTGAGAAGAGTAAGGTAGCTCATGATTTGAGTGAATTTACCAGCCTATTTGGGAAGAAACGATAGGTATAAATCAAATCATTAAGGTCTTACTCATAGTCTTAAAGGATTCGGTCTACATGCAACATCATGCATTTAGGGACACTTAACTAGTTCAAATTAAAATGGTCGTAGCTGCCCTAGCTCTAATTTATGTAGCAACAATGTACTTGGTACCTAGTAGAGAAAATAAACAAAGACAAATAAACCACACACACAAACAAAACAAAAAAAACAGAAGATAATAAAGAGATAAATAAAAGATAAAACCTTTTGGAATTTTGAATTTTCTGAAAAGTAATGAAAACAGAATATATATATATATATATATATATATATATATATATATATATATATATATATATATATATATATATATATTGGATTTTGAAGTTTTCTGAAAAATAATAAAAACATAAAAAGAAACAAGAATAAACGAAATTAATGTTAAAAACTCTAGGAATAAAGATAAAAGAGAAAACATAGCAAGAAGAAGATTTAAAAGAGAGTTTACAGAGTATACAGCCGAAATAAAACCTTAAAGGAATGAAGCGAAATAAGTCGAGAGATCGGTTCATTTCGGTTCCCTAAAATTCCGGAGCCGAAATAGACCGAGCGTTCGGTTCATTTTGGTTCCCGAAAATTATGGACCCGAAATACACCAAGCGTTCGGTTCATTTCAGTTCCCGAAAAATCCGGAACCGAAGCAGACCGAGCGTTCGTTCTATTTCGCTTGTCTAATTTTTAGAGAGAGGTTTGCGCTTCGGTACCGGCTCTGCTTCGATCATTCCCAAACCTTGTAAAATTTTATTGAAGCTTGCTTCTGGTAAGGCTTTAGTGAAGATGTCAGCTAGTTGATCAGAGGACCGAACGAAATGAATTTCCACGTTTCCATCTTTAACATGGTCCTTGATGAAATGGTATCTTAGTGCAATACGCTTTGTCATCGAGTGTTGCACTGGATTGTGACATATTCTTATCATGCATTCAGAGTCACAATAGAGAGGTATTTTCTTCATACTCAATCTGTAGTCTCTTAGTTAGCTTTGTATCCAGATCATTTGTGAGGTACAGGATGTTGCAACTATGTACTCAGCTTCGGCTGTTGAAAGAGACACACAAGTTTGCTTCTTGGACTGCTAGCTAACAAGTACCATCAAGGAATTGGCATCCTCTAGTTGTGCTCTTTCGGTTTTAGACCGCATCCTCCAAGATCGGCGTCAGAAAAAGCTTAAACGAAGAATCCGGATCTAGTAGGGTACCAAAGACCGAGAGAAGAGGTTCGCTTTAGATAACAGAAAATATTTTTCACTGCCACCATGTGAGGTTCTCTTGGATTTGCTTGCAACCTGGCACAATAAGAAACAGAGAACATAATGTCTGGTCTACTAGCTGTTAGATACATAAGAGACCCTATAATTTGACGATAGAGTGTTACGTCAACAACAGGTTTTTCTAGATATGGTGTTAACTTTGTACCAAACTCTATAGGCACCTTCACCTTCGAATCTCACGTCATACCGAACTTCACCAGCATGTTCTTCAAGTAGGCCTCTTGGTTGATAAAAATGCCTTCTGGTACTTGTCTTATATTCAATCCAAGGAAAAAGTTAATTGGACCTATTGCACGCATTTCAAATTTAGTCTCCATCAACTTCCTGAATTCAGCCGTTAAGCTACGATTCGTGGAGCCGAAGATGATGTCATCGACATAAATCTGAAATATCGTTAGATGTTCACCTTCTTTCTTTCGAAAGAAGGTTGGGTCAACCGAACCTTGCTTGAATTTTGACATTTTATGAAAGCGAGTTAATGTGTCATACCAGGCCCTCGGTGCTTGCTTCAGACCATATACAGCTTTATCCAACACATAGCAGTGATCAGGGTATTTCTCGTTCACGAACCCATGTGGTTGCTGAACATACACCGTTTCTTTTACTTCTCCATTTAAGAAAGCACATTTCTCATCCATCTGGAAAACTTCGAAGTTTTTATGTGCAGCATATGCCAGAAAGATTCTAACTGATTCCAACCTTGCTACAGGATCGAAGGTCTCCTCATAGTCTATCCCTTCTTCTTGGAAATATCCCTTCACCACCAGCCGAGCATTATTGCGAATGACGTTGCCGTCTTTATCCAACTTATTCCTGAAGACCCATTTTAGCATCCTTTGGATGTGGGAATCAGCCTCCAAACTCGATTGCGTTCAAACTCATGGAGTTCATCTTGCATTACTTGTACCCAATCAGCGTGATCAAGTGCGGCATTAACTGTCTTCGGTTCGATTTTCGAGACAAACAAATTAAACATGAAGAATTCAACATTAGAGAATAAGGCAGTTTGTTTCGATTTCAATTGAGAACCTGTGAGAAATCTCTCAGAGGATTCACCAATTATTTGTTTTTTGAGATGATACTTAGTCCATTTAGTTAGAGGAGGGTAATTAGGGTCATAGATAGGATCCAACTCTGCATTTACCTCTTCTTCAGATTCTAATTGATCGCCTTCGTCATTTGTATTCTCATTATCCCCCTCAAATGGCGAAGCGTATCCCATGTCAGGTTCAGGATTCTCCCCCTCGGTTGGAGTTGGATTCTCCCTCTCGATTGGACTATCATGGGTGGGGTTCGAGTTGGATTCTCCCCCTCGAAAGGCAAATCGGTTGTTTTTGGTACAGATGAACCCTCCCCCTTCAACATTGAGTTGTTATTTGGAGGGTCAGTTGAGGGTTGACCACCAGTCGGTTTAGGAGGTTCATTTTCCATCTCTTTTGTAGCTTCATCGATGATCTTTTTCAGATTGTCGATTTTGTTGTCTGCTGCTTTTGCCACTTAGTGTATAGCCTTTTCTGGTTCATCAAATAGCCTTATGTTCTCTTCAAACAAGTTGGAAATGGGAACCGAGACATGTCCTGATTCTCGAAATATTTTCCCCATGGTACTTTTGCTTGTTTGAACTTTCTTCATGTAGTTGTCATCAAAGGTTACATGGTAGGTTTCTTCAATATGCATGGAGTGTTTATTCAAAACCCTATATGCCTTTGAACTGAGTGAATAACCAAGAAAAATTCCCTCATCGGCTTTGACGTCGAACTTGTTTCGGTTCTCTTTGGAGTTGAAAATGAAGCATCTTGAACCGAATACGTGGAAAAAATTAACGTTGGGCTTCCGATTGTTCAAAATCTCATACAGAGTGATGGAGAATCGTTTGTTAAGTAAGGATTGGTTCTGAGTGAAGCATGCAGTTGCAACTGCATCAACCCAGAAGTATAGCGGAAGAGAAGCGAAGCTCAGCATGGTTTGGCATGCCTCACATAAGGAATAGTTTCGTCTTTCAACAATTCCATTATGTTGTGGTGTATAGGGAGCCGAGAACTTGTGAGATATCCCCTTTTTAGCCAGGAAATCTTCAAAAATTTTATTCTTGAATTCAAGCCCATTGTCGCCTCTAATATTCCTCACCATCTTTCGCAGCTGCGGTTCCACTTGCTTGATAAACGCCTTTAACTTGGGAGTCGCGTCTGATTTTTGTTTAAGAAAGAAAACCCAGGTGAAGCGTGAAAAATCATCTACTATGACAAGAATGAACTTACTACCACCGATGCTTTCGATAGCCGAAGGTCCGCATAAGTCAACATGTAGAAGTTCAAGAGCTTCAACAATTTTTGTGTTGATACGTGTAGGATGGCTCTTTCTGCTTTGTTTGCCCATCTCACACGCTGCACATAGGTGTTCCTTATCAAACTTGAGAAGAGGAAGGCCTCGAACATGATCAGCAAGCACCAAATTATTAATGTCTTTGAAGTTCAGGTGTGATAGGCGTCGATGCCATAACCAACTTTCATCAGAGTTCGCCTTTGACAACAAGCATATTGTTGGTTTTCCTCGAATTGGGTTGTGATTTAAGGATACATCTCTCCCTTGCATTCAGACTTCAACAGAACTCTTTTGGATTTCTTTTCAATAATTTCTGATCCCTCATCATCGAATGAAACTTTCAAACCGGTTCCCATTACCAATTGAGATACACTGATGAGGTTGTGCTGCAATTCTTCCACGTAAGCCACTTTTTTTCGAATTGTGAATTTGTGACAATCCGATATTTCGACTCTATGTAATGACCTAACAAGTCAAGTATTGTAACCACTTTTGAAATAATGAAATTAACTTCGAAAATAAAATGTACAAAAGTCTCTATTTTGTTACGTACTATGCTAGATATTGTGTCAAGGTTTACAGAAATAGTAAGAACGCTAAAATCCGAGTTACAACGAAGAAGTTATGACCATTCTAGGATTTCCGACAAAAACTGGCAACACTGATTAAATGAAAAACGCGAAGTTTCAATACAATAATTTTTAGCTTTCAGTATCTAATTGAAAGTTGTAGATATCCTTAAACTGTAAACGTACGTAAAAAGAATGTCCAAATCTAACTTCGTATGACGAAATTATGATTTTTCCAAGATCTGGATATAGAGTAGACAACTAAAAACTCGAAATAGAGACCGAGAGGCTTTTGGCTGAAACAACCTAAATGAGAATCGAAGGTCTCAACAATAGTAGTGCAACGGTGAAAAGTCTAAAGAAAACGGACATCGGATGAAGAAGTTATGGATTTTTAACGGACTTTTTGTGTCCCGGCCCGTTAAAAATAATATAATAAAAATAAAGTTAAAACTAGTTGACGGAGTCTAAACAATAGTTGTAGAGCCTTTTCACACCTATGCGTACACATATAGAACGTCGAAATCGGAGCTCGTACACGGAAGATACGAATTTTACAAGTTTAAGGCACGAAAAATAAAGTTCTCAAGTGCCTCACGAGGTGAGTTTCTGACTGATGTATTCCAGCGTGTCAGCCACGTCTAATCGTTGAAGAGGATCAGGCTAAGCCTCACGACGTGAGACACCCAAAACTCACGACGTGCGACACCCAAAACTCACGACGTGAGACCCCAAAACTCAGCCTATAAATAGAAACCGATGGTTTCGAGTTCTAGTGCTCAATTCTCTCTTCTCTTGTGCTGAAACTCTGCTTTTAAGCCCCTGAGACCCTCCCGAAGCCCCGGTTTTCGCGTACAAGTCCCGAAGGAAGGTTTTCCATTCCCGAGATTCCCGAGAATCCCGATAAAATCGACTTTCACAAGCCGAAGTTCTGCTCAATTTTCGTCTCACTGTCTTCAATCAACCAGGTGACTTCATACCCCTATAAACTACACTTTCAAATGTTTTATCAATACTTTTTATACACTTTAAGGGGGGGGGGGGGAAATACAAGTAAACACACGGTTACTATCGTGTGTAACATAAAGTTTCACTATATACTCTTGTTATCAAGTGAATCATATGTGATTCATAACTACTACATAGGAACTTTCATATGCAATATATATTCAAGATAACATCTTGTATTTTGGGAATAAGACATGCTTATATATATATATATATATATATATATATATATATATATATATATATATATACACGAATCAAACACTTTATTTATACTTTAAGTATATGTGATCATTTATCTCACTTTAAATGTTATACTTTACATAACAAGTGAGCATTACACTAGGGTTTATTATATGAACGAAACACACACTTTGAAAAACTATAATAGGTATATTGTTTACATGAAAATCGAACATTTACATACTAGAAGCACTATATCAAAGAGATATTTTCATACACAAGAATAAATGGACATTTTCATACGTAAATCTATTTTATACTAAGTTTTGTGTGACATTTCATGTACTTTCGAGGATGCGTTTTAAGTCCTATATTATATACCATAATCCCTTGTAAGGGGAACGTGATACTTGTGTATAGATTTATACGGGATTGACAATCCCGCACCTAAGTTGTTAGCTACAGCTAGGCCGGCAGGCCTGGGGTGACAAATGTCATAACTTTCCAACGCCTGAAGAACGTTGTTATAGGCATCCTTGTCACACTCCCAAACCTGAACGGCAGAAACGTTCGGGGGCGGATGACTTCATGTGGTAACGTAACAAATGAATACATAGTAAAGAAGCAATACAACCATTATATATATATAATTGAAAGTTTACATTTGTCAAAAGTTACATGTTCAAAACTCAATTACAATATGATGTCAAAATACGAGATTAAACTGGCACCGCAGCATCCCTTCATCAAAAGCGTAATGAATACCTGAAATTACTGATTTCCTGGGACATACAAGTAATTTTGAAAGAGTAGATCAGCGTTTAAGCTGGTGAATTTCATAAGTATTTAAGTGACAATGTTTGAATGACATGAAATGTTTTATCTTTGTTTGTTTGTGTTTAGAAAATCCTATATTTTCTACTAGTATAAAAGTAGCCTTCACTCAAGACCAATGTTTGTTTCCAAAATGTATGTAAATGTAAAATAACCAATGAGTTTGAAAACCTTGTAAATCAATGCTTTTTTAATACCCCTTGTGAGTTTTATAACCATACTATTGACTCGGATTGCCTATACACAACGTTCTTCAGGCGTTGGAATGTTATGACGTTTGTCACCCCAAACGGTGGACTGCAGCTAAGAGTCAGGGCGCGGGTTGTCAAGCCCGTATAGATCTATACACAAACACCATGCTCCCCCTCCAAGGGATTCTGGTATATAATACAGGACTTGAAATGTGTACTCGAACGTACATGAAGTTAGTGTCTCACAAATCCGTGGTATAAAAACAGATCTACTTGTTAAAATATTACGTCTGTTCTTGTATACGAAAGTAAACTTCTTGAAATGTATGTTTCTAGTATGTAAGAGTTAGAAATCTGTTCGTAAAACTATACCTATTATAGTTTTCCAAAAAGTGTGTCTTGTTTGTTTAGAAATACCCAGAAAAAGAATCACTTGTTTATGAAAGCATAGATTTTTGGTGTAGAGTCTAAGATAGACAAGAATAATCTAAGAACAGTTTAGTTTATACATGCATTACAACAACTTTATAAAAAGATAGAATGCTATTGTAACATATGTTATATATATATATATATATATATATATATATATATATATATATATATATAAGTTCCTTAAAGGTTTATAAATCGCGTGTGATTTGAATATATAACGGTATATAAAAGAGTTTCTTTATGTAACACACTATAATACGCGTGTGTTTTACTTGTAATCCCCCCTTGAAACCATATAAATGTATTTAGAATAATTAAAAAGGTTGATTAAGGGGTATGAAACTCACTTGAAAGTTTTGGAGATAGCGAGATGGAAAACCGGGCAGAGTTTCCTCTCGGAAAACGGATTTTCCTCGGGATTCTCGGGAATCTCGGGAGTATAATCGACCTTCGGGACTTGAGCCAAAAAGACCAGAGCTTTGGGTTTGAACGGACACGGAAAACGAGGCAAGGCTGTGAGAGAGAGAGAGAGAAGAAATGAGCCCTTTTCTTGGAAACCCTCGCATCCTATTTATAGGAAGGCTGGTCTGCCTCGGTACGCGGGGCGTACGCTCGTACGCAGCGCGTACGCGTACGTCATGCATGACCGAAGCCTCGACTGCCTCGGTTCGGATGGGACGGGTTGCTGGGTACGCGGGTCGGATGGGACGGGTTGCTGGGGAGGTGGGTTGGATGGGACGGCGGGTCGGACGGGTCGGATTCCTCGGATATGGCGACGTGGACGATCAGAGGCCAAGTGTCTCGGGTACGCTGGGCGTACAGGTGTACGGAGCGCGTACCCGGATGAGGACGCTGACTCCTCTTCGGATAAGGTCCGAATTTTGATTTAAATAAATAATTAACTTATTTAATAAACTTCAAAAATTCTTATCTTCTTCATACGAACTCCGTTTTTGATGGTCTTTATATCCACGCGTAGGTGAGACTACGCTCTACAACTTTCGTTTAGACTCCGTCGGCAAATTCCGAAATTATTTTTTTATTATTTATTATAAACTCATCGTGTTTAAGGAATTTCTTTGAAAATTCACAACTTCTTTATCTGATGTCAGTTTTTGCCAGACTTTTTACCACTGGAATACCATTGTCGAGACCTTCGATTCTCGTTTAAGTCGTTCCGGCCAAAAGTCGCTCGATCTCCGATTCGAGTTTTTAGCTGTCTGTTGCTAAGCCGAACTTGGAAAAATCATAACTTCGCTATATGAAGTCGGATCTGGGCGTTCTTTTCACGTACGATCATGGTTCAAAGACATTTAAACATAGAAGGAAATTAAATAGAACTATTTGTACATTTTATTATGAAAGTAAATTTTATTACTCAAAAGTGGTTACAATACTTGACCCATTTTGGTCATTACAAAGAGTTGAAATATCGGGTTGTCAGATCATCCCCCCGTTAGAGAGAATTTCGTCCCGAAATTTAAAGTAGTAAAGATACTAGTGAATATGGAAGAGATGAGGGTACTTTTGTTTCATCTGATCTTCGCGTTCCCATGTGAATTCAGGTCCCCGCTTGGCGTTCCAGCGAACCTTCATGATGGGTATGCGACTTTGTTTTGTTTGTTTGACCTCTCGATCCATGATTTCTACTGGTTCTTCCACAAAGTTGAGGCTCTCGTTGATCTCGATCTCGTCGAGTGGAATAACAAGAGTCTCGTCGGACAGACACTTTTTCAAGTTTGAGACGTGGAAGGTTGGATGGATGTTACTAAGTTCGTGCGGTAGGTTAAGCTTGTAAGCCACAGGGCCGATTCTGGCAAGAATCTCGAAAGGCCCTATGTATCTTGGATGAAGCTTTCCACGCTTGCCGAAGCGTATCAAGCCCTTCCAGAGTGAGACTTTGAGGAGGACTTGGTCTCCCACCTGAAATTCCAAAGGTTTCCTTCGTTTATCAGCGTAGCTCTTCTGTCGGTCTCTAGAGGCTTTCAATCGTTCACGGATCTGAACGATTTTCTCTGTTGTTTCCCGAATGATCTCCGGACCGGTGAGAGTACTGTTGGAAGTTTTCCCCCTGGCTAATTGGGTATCACCCACCTCAGCCCAGCACAGAGGGGATCTGCACTTACGGCCGTAGAGAGCTTCAAATGGAGCAGCCTTGATGCTCGTGTGATAACTGTTATTATAGGAGAACTCGACAAGGGGTAAATGAGTATCCCATGCCTTCCCAAAGTCAATCACGCAGGCTCGCAACATATCTTCCAGAGTTTGGATGGTCCTCTCACTCTGTCCGTCGGTCTGAGGATGGTAGGTTGTGCTCATGTCCAGCCTTGTTCCTAGGGAATGTTGTAGTGATTGCCAAAATCTTGAGGTGAACGTACTATCTCTATCGGAGATAATGGACATAGGTACACCATGCAGTCGCACTACTTCCCTTAAGTAAGTTCTTGTAAGCTTCTCCATTTTGTCAGTCTCCTTGATGGGTAGGAAATGTGCGGATTTGGTCAATCTGTCGACAATGACCCATATTGTATCGAGTCCACTTGTCGTCTTGGGTAACTTGGTTATGAAGTCCATAGTAATCCGCTCCCATTTCCATTCCGGTATCTCTGGTTGTTGTAGTAGTCCTGACGGTTTCTGATACTCGACCTTAAGCTTAGCGCAAGTAAGACATTTACTCACGAAGGTAGCAATTTCTGCTTTCATGTTAGGCCACCAGTACAGTTTCTTAAGATCCAGATACATTTTATCTGAACCTGGGTGAACGGAATATCTTGAGTTGTGGGCCTCGGTCATGACTACGTTTCTGAAACCACCATGCTTCGGGGTCCAGATTCGGTCCATGAGATAGTAGGCTCCGCCACCCTTGACTTCTAAATTCTTCTCCATTCCTCGCAGGGATTCACCCACCACATTTTCAGGTTGCAAAGCTTCCATTTGTGCTTCCTTAATTTGTGTGGATAAGTGGGAATGGATAGTCATGGTCAGAGATTTGACTCTCCGACCAATGTATTCCTTTCGACTGAGGGCGTCGGCTACCACGTTGGCCTTGCCAGGATGATAACGAATTTCGCATTCGTAGTCATTCAGTAACTCAACCCATCGTCGTTGTCGCATGTTGAGTTCCTTCTGATCGAAAATGTGTTGAAGGCTCTTGTGATCGGTGAAAATAGTACACTTTGTTCCGTATAAGTAGTGCCTCCAGATCTTCAGAGCAAATACCACTGCTCCTAACTCGAGGTCGTGTGTCGTATAGTTCACTTCGTGTGTCTTAAGCTGTCGGGAGGCATAAGCGATAACCTTCCCTCTCTGCATAAGAACACAACCAAGTCCTTGATTTGATGCGTCACAATACACTACGAAGTCTTCTATCCCTTCGGGGAGGGATAGTATCGGTGCGGTGCACAAGGCCTGCTTTAGTGTCTGGAATGCCTTCTCTTGTTTCGCTTCCCAGTCAAAGGCCACACCCTTCTGGGTTAATGAAGTAAGGGGTTTCGCAATGCTCGAAAAGTTCTTTATGAATCTGCGATAGTAGCAAGCTAGACCTAGAAATTGACGAATTTCTGTAGGTGTCTTTGGTGCCGACCAGTTCTCAATAGCCTTAATTTTGGAGGGGTCCACGTGTATACCTTTCTCGCTAACAACTTGACCTAAAAATTCGACTCTTCGAATCCAAAATTCGCATTTAGAGAACTTCGCATAGAGTTTCTCCATTCGCAGTGTCTGTAGGACTTTTCGTAGGTGCTGACTATGCTCTTCCTTACTTCGAGAGTAGATAAGTATATCATCGATAAAGACGATGATGAACTGATCCAAGTAAGGGCGGCATACCCTATTCTATAGGTCCATAAATAATGCTGGTGCATTGGTTAATCCGAACGGCATCACCACGAATTCGTAGTGTCCATAACGAGTTCGGAAGGCTGTCTTTGGAATGTCCCCCTCTAGAACTCGTAATTGGTGATATCCGGATCTTAGATCTATTTTGGAGAAGTAGTTTGCCCCTTGAAGTTGATCAAATAGGTCGTCGATACGGGGTAGAGGATAGCGGTTCTTGACAGTAAGTTTGTTCAGCTCTCTGTAGTCGATGCACATACGGAACGATCCGTCTTTCTTCTTTACAAACAAGACCGGTGCTCCCCAAGGTGAGAAACTTGGTCTTATGAATCCTTTGTGAAGGAGTTCATTAAGTTGACTGGAAAGTTCCTGCATCTCTGCTGGTGCAAGATGATAAGGCGACTTCGCTACCGGGGTAGCTCCTGAAACTAAGTCGATTCTGAACTCGACTTGGCGTTGCGGTGGTAATCCTGGTAGTTCTTCTGGAAAGATATCGGGAAAGTCGCGTACTACCGAGATGCTCTTGATGTCCTTCAGTTCTTGACTTGTATCAACGATGTGTGCTAGGAATGCTCGACAATCTTTCCGCAAGCACTTTCGAGCTTGGATGCATGAAATGATGCGAAGGTTTGAACTGGATTTGTCGTCGTAGATAACTAATGTTTCGTTGTTAGGGAGGTTAAGACGGACTGCTTTCTCAAAGCACATGATGTTGGCGCGAAGGAGACTCAACCAATCCATGCCGACTATAACGTCGAAACTTTTAATTTGAACCGGCATGAGATTGATTGGGAAAGAATGGCCATCTAATGTTAACGTACAGCCCATGTATATGCAATTTGTGTTTTCGGTTTTTCCATTGGCCATCTCTACAGTGAATGAATTTTCTAACTTGCTAGGTTTAGGTTTAAGTAAATGAATAAAGTTTTGACTCACGAAGCTTCCCTCCGCTCCACTATCGAATAATATGCATGCGTATGAATCATCGAGAAGGAACGTACCAGCAACTATAGTTGGGTCAGCTACGGCTTCGTCGTGGCCTATTGCCAAAACTCGTCCTACACCTCCGGTGCCTGCTGCCTTAGGACAGTTTCTCTTGTAGTGGCCCACCTCGCCACAACCGTAGCAAGCCTGCCCTACACCCGCACCGGGAACTTGAGTGATCGGCTTTGCGGGTTCCTTGCAGAAACGGGTTGTGTGTCCTTTCCTGCTGCAGTTGGCGCACTGCATATCTCGACAAGGTCCATGGTGGTGGTAATTGCATTTGGTGCATTTTGGGAGGTTACCTATATAAGGCTTTGTTGGGTAGGTATTTGTAGGGGCTGTAGCAGGTACGATGGCAGCATTTACTGACACCTGTTGTTTCTTTGCGGATTCTTGGGAAGACCCACCCTTCCCTTTAATCCACGCTCTCTTCCTGCCGTGGTTGTTGTTGTTGTTGTCGTTGTTTCCTTTCTGTGGTGCTGGTGCAGAAGTGGTTGAGTTCTGATGACCTCCGTAGTCGATCCGAGATTGTGCCAGTTCCTTAGCACTTTCAAAGGTGTCAGGTTTAGAAGCTAACACGCTTGATCGCATTTAGGGCGTCAGTCCCCAGATATACCTTTCTATCTTCTTGCTCTCGGGAGCAATCATATCTGGACAAAGGATTGCCAGTTCGCAGAATCTGTTTGTATAAGTAGCGATGTCGGTACCCACCATTCTGAGAGTCCATAGCTCGTGTTCAAGCTTTTGAATTTCTCCCCGTGGGCAGTATTCTCTCATCATCATGGCCTTCAAGCTCTCCCAGCTTATGGAGTTTGCCACGATTAGGGTAAGTACTTTAACGTGGCCATTCCACCAAGTTAAAGATTTATCGAGAAGGGTGAAGGTTGCAAATTTGACCTTGCGGTGCTCGGGACAGGAGCAGATTTCAAAGACTGTCTTCGTCCTTTCAATCCACTGCCTCAGGGCCATCACACCACCAGTACCATAAAACATTCGGGGCTTGGCATTAGTGAAGTTCTTATAGGTGCATTCTCGAGGTGGTCCATGACTCTCGCCATGGTTTGATAGGTGTGTGCTAGATCCCGAGCCATTAGTACTCGAGTTATTGATCTGTGACATGGCAGCTGCCACCGCTGCGGTGACTGCTGCTTGAAACGTAACAGCATCAAATTGGGGTGGTGGAGGTGGTGGTGGTATAGGTGCTTCCTCACCGTTGTTTCGCCTTGGATTCCTATGCGGAGGCATCCTTCAACTATAGATTGAAAAGACAAGGATAAGAATTTCAAAGAATGGAAAATGTATGTGTCTCATGAACTAAATCGCTATAGTTCAACAACAGATGAAAGTATGAGTCTTAAAATAGAAGAATGAAAGTTATTTGTAAGACTGAAGGTATGAAACAACTATTTGGATTCACAAAGACCATTCAAGGTTCGAACGAAATACTTAACATAGTAGTAACAGTGCCACTTATATTAATATAAAAGTTGTTACAACGATCATGAAAATTTGACCCCTATATGGGTCTCCGATTACTAAGTTTGAGAAATTTAAAGACTTTTAGCCGAGGTCCTAAGCTATAACAAAATTTGAGTCCTTGACAAGCACTACTTGCGTCGAAGGTTGCGCTTGGAGCTTGACTCCGCGTCTGATTGCTTTGACTCCATTAGACGCCTATCGAAAGTGGCTTGTTGTTCCCTTAGTTCGGCGAGGGCTACAATCATTTGTGCTTGAAACGCTTCGGTTTGGAAATGAGCGTTGTCTTGCATCTTGTCCATCCTACGGATGTCAGAAGTGTGAACCTGCACTTCTACATTGATATCCCGGAGTCGACTAGCTTGTACTCCAGACTGATAGGATTGATTGGCTAACTTACCCACCATTACCGGGAGTGCTCGATCAGCCGAACCTCCACCGCGGACATCATAGAAGTCCCGGCACATGCCGTAGGGAGGGCGTAGGTTTTGTTTTTGGCTCCAATGGTGGAGGTGACTTCCCTAGACGGGAGTCGGTCCTTGAAAGTTCCTTACGAAGACGGGAGGTTGAATGGGTGGTGGATCGATAACTTCCGGCTCTAAGTCGGTACCGGAGTCATCACCCACTTCTATGGGTTCCTCGTCCTCTTCGGGATCATCTTCGATCCATCCTCCGTTGCCTTGGTTGGGAAAGTAGGGGTCGCCAGGGTGGTGAAATCCAGCCATTTGACTGTACGAGAAATAGGGTTATAAGAATTGAATAAAGTCGGAACATGTAAAACATGTAAGTTAAACTAGTTTAGATAGCAAATACTCCTATAGTATTTAATTTCTTGTGTTTGATTCTTGTAATGGTTTGGTAAGTTTTGACTTGTTGCTTACTACGATCATTCCTCGATATACGTTGGTCCAATCTTGGGCAAATATAGTTGATCACGCTATATTTGTCCAAAATCTGATTACATATATCGAGTCTCAATCGTAGTGTCAACTTGTCTAAATACTTGTATAGTTGTATAACATGAAAATAGTTTGTGGTATGCATGTGATTGTACTTAAATGGACTATCAATTTAAGTTGAACGAAATGCTGTTCAAGTGTAAAAAGAAAATTTGTTTTGTCAGAGAGTATTAGTCCCTTAAGCATTTATAGTTTGTATATCTTATGTGGTTCGATATACTTAGTTCACCATAAACATTGCTCTGATACCAATCTGTCACACCCCTAAACCTGAACGGCGGAAACGTTCGGGGGCGGATGACTTCATGTGGTAACGTAACAAATAAATACATAGTAAAGAAGCAATACAACCATCATATATATAATTGAAAGTTTACATTTGTCAAGAGTTACATGTTCAAAACTCAATTACAATATGATGTCAAAATACGAGATTAAACTGGCACCGCAGCATCCCTTCATCAAAAGCGTAATGAATACCTGAAATTACTGATTTCCTGGGACATACAAGTAATTTTGAAAGAGTATATCAGCATTTAAGCTGGTGAATTTCATAAGTATTTAAGTGACAATGTTTGAATGACATGAAATGTTTTATCTTTGTTTGTTTGTGTTTAGAAAATCCTATATTTTCTACTAGTATAAAAGTAGCCTTCACTCAAGACCAATGTTTGTTTCCAAAATGTATGTAAATGTAAAATAACCAATGAGTTTGAAAACCTTGTAAATCAATGCTTTTTTAATACCCCTTGTGAGTTTTATAACCATACTATTGACTCGGATTGCCTATACACAACGTTCTTCAGGCGTTGGAATGTTATGACGTTTGTCACCCCAAACGGTGGACTGCAGCTAAGAGTCAGGGCGCGGGTTGTCAAGCCCGTATAGATCTATACACAAACACCATGCTCCCCCTCCAAGGGATTCTGGTATATAATACAGGACTTGAAATGTGTACTCGAACGTACATGAAGTTAGTGTCTCACAAATCCGTGGTATAAAAACATATCTACTTGTTAAAATGTTACGTCTGTTCATGTATACGAAAGTAAACTTCTTGAAATGTATGTTTCTAGTATGTAAGAGTTAGAAATCTGTTCGTAAAACTATACCTATTATAGTTTTCCAAAAAGTGTGTCTTGTTTGTTTAGAAATACCCAGAAAAAGAATCACTTGTTTATGAAAGCATAGATTTTTGGTGTAGAGTCTAAGATAGACAAGAATAATCTAAGAACAGTTTAGTTTATACATGCATTACAACAACTTTATAAAAAGATAGAATGCTATTGTAACATATGTTATATATATATATATATATATATATATATATATATATATATATATATATATATATATATATATATATATATATATATAAGCTCCTTAAAGGTTTATAAATCGCATGTGATTTGAATATATAACGGTATATAAAAGAGTTTCTTTATGTAACACACTATAATACGCGTGTGTTTTACTTGTAATCCCCCCTTGAAAGCATATAAATGTATTTAGAATAATTAAAAAGGTTGATTAAGGGGTATGAAACTCACTTGAAAGTTTTGGAAATAGCGAGATGGAAAACCGGGCAGAGTTTCGTCTCGGAAAACGGATTTTCCTCGGGATTCTCGGGAATCTCGGGAGTATAATCGACCTTCGGGACTTGAGTCAAAAAGACCAGAGCTTCGGGTTTGAACGGACACGGAAAACGAGGCAAGGTTGTGAGAGAGAGAGAAGAAATGAGCCCTTTTCTTGGAAACCCTCGCATCCTATTTATAGGAAGGCTGGTCTGCCTCGGTACGCGGGGCGTACGCTCGTACGCAGCGCGTACGCGTACGTCATGCATGACCGAAGCCTCGATTGCCTCGGTTCGGATGGGACGGGTTGCTAGGGAGGTGGGTCGGATGGGACGGCGGGTCGGACGGGTCGGCTCTTCGGACGGGTCGGACGGGTCGGATTCCTCGGATATGGCGACGTGGACGATCAGGCCAAGTCTCTCGGGTACGCTGGGCGTACAGGGGTACGCAGCGCGTACCCGGATGAGGACGCTGACTCCTTTTCGGATAAGGTCCGAATTTTGATTTAAATAAATAATTAACTTATTTAATAAAATTCAAAAATTCATATCTTCTTCATACGAACTCCGTTTTTGATGGTCTTTATATCCACGCGTAGGTGAGACTACGCTCTACAACTTTCGTTTAGACTCCGTCGGCAAATTCCGAAATTATTTTTTTATTATTTATTATAAACTCATCGTGTTTAAGGAATTTCTTTGAAAATTCACAACTTCTTTATCTGATGTCGGTTTTTGCCAGACTTTTTACCGCTGGAATACCATTGTCGAGACCTTCGATTCTCGTTTAGGTCATTCCGGCCAAAAGTCGCTCGATCTCCGATTCGAGTTTTTAGCTGTCTGTTGCTAAGCCGAACATGGAAAAATCATAACTTCGCTATATGAAGTCGGATCTGGGCGTTCTTTTCACGTACGATCATGGTTCAAAGACATTTAAACATAGAAGGAAATTAAATAGAACTATTTGTACATTTTATTATGAAAGTAAATTTTATTACTCAAAAGTGGTTACAATACTTGACCCATTTTGGTCATTACAAAGAGTTGAAATATCGGGTTGTCACAATCCTAGTCAAATAGTATGCTTATAAGACTCACATGGAATATTAAAAACACATTGATTTACGTGGTTTTTCAAATGCCTTAGCGATTTATATTTAAACCTACTATTTTTAAAGCATGAAAAGCACTATTGCATTACAGTTTTGGAACAATTAAACTACCATCTACTATAGTAGAAAATTTGCCATTTTCTAGGAACATTTAAACATGTACAAACCATTTTCATTCTATTTAATATAAACATTGTCACTAAATACTTATGAACTCACCAGCTTAAACGTTGACCTACTCTTTCAAAACTACTTGTATTTCTCAGGGATTCAGTAATATAGGTAAACTACTACTTTTGAAGAAGGGACGCTGCAGCGTTAGTTTAGTTTCATTGTGACATCATATTGTAATTTCTTTTGAAACAAGTACTTTTCTACAATGTAAACTTTCAAATTATATATATGATGGTTGTGTTACTTTCTTTACTATGTATTCAACTGTTTCGATACCACATGAAGTCATCCGCCCTCCAGCGATTCCACCGTTCTGGTTTGGGGGTGTGACGGATTGGTATCAAAGCATTGTTTATAGTGAACTAAGTATATCGAATCACATAAGATATACAAACTATAAATGCATAAGGGACTAAAACCCTCTGACAAAACGTTTTTACACCTAAAACCTCATTTCATTTAATTTAGATTATTTTGGGTCGTAAAAGTATAAATACATGCACAACAACAATATATTTTCATGGTTAGAACTATACAAGAAGTATTAAGACAAGTTGGACACTACGATTAGGCCTCGAAATATGTAATCGGATTTGGGACGGATATAGCCTGATCAACTATATTTATCCGAGATTGGACTAACGTATGTCGAGGAATGGTCGTAGTGAGAAAGAAGTCAAAACTTACAAAAATAAACACTAGTATCAAACATACAAATTCAAATACTACAGGAGTATTTGGTACATGCAATAGTTTAAACGACATGCTTAGTTTTACACGTTTCAAGTTTTGTTCAATTCCTATAACCCTATTCTGGTATAGTCAAATGGCTGGATTCATCCCACATAGAGACCCCTACTATCTCAACCAAGGTAACGGGGGATAGATCGAAGAAGATCCTGAAGAGGATGGAGAACCTATCGAGTTGGATGAAGGGGATGACTCTGGGATAGACTCAGAACCAGAGGTACTCAACCCACTAGCCGCTCAACCTCCTGTTGTTGGGAGAAAGTTTCAGGGACCAACTCCCTTTTGGGGAAGTCACCTCCACCATTGGAGTAAACAGCAAGGAGTGTGTCCTCCCTACGGCATGTGTCGAGACTTCTACAATGTCCGTGGCGGAGGTTCAGCCGATTGAGCACTCCCAGTCATGGTGGGCAAGCTAGCCAACCAGTCCTATCAATCTGGGATCCAAGCAAAGTGACTTCGTGAAGTCAATGTGGAAGTACAAGTTCACACTTCCGACATCCGTCGACTGGATAGGTTGCAGGATGACACCCAACTCCGCGCCGACACGTTCCAAGCACAAATGATTGCAGCCCTCTCTGAGATGAGGGAACATCAAGCCGCCTTTGATAGGTGTCTTATGGAAGCAAAGCAATCGAATGCGGTTTCAAGCTCTAAGCGCAACCTACATCGCAAGTAGTGCTTGCCGAATCCCAATTTTTGATATAGAATAGGACCATCGGCTAAAAGTCTTACCTTCTTTAACTTCCTGTAATCGGAGACCTTTAGAAAGGTCAAAAGTTTTCTAACTTCGAATGTAACGCAACCATATGATTAATATATATATAGGGCATACATCTTTGTGTGTTAATTATGTGCATTTCATACAAGTTCATGAGTTTGTTTATTGATTATTCAAACTCCATTGGTAAATCAAACTCAAAGCCCTGCATTGGTCAAACCAAATTCTCGAACTATTAAAGATAGTTAAATCATTATCATTCAACTCTCAACCACCTAAACTTATAATCATTTATTTTTATTTCTTGGCAGCGCGATGCCTCGTCGTCCAAACCTAAGACCCAGGCTAGGCACGATACCTCCACCACCACCGCCTCCATTGACGGAATATGTTGCGTTGATTGCTACTATAACAGCTGCAGTAACAGCGACAATGGCCCAAATGAGTAACAATGGTTCTGGTGGGGGAGTAAATATTTCTATGAATGGCCAACGTCCAGGTCATTCAGGGAATAGTACATACAAGGATTTCATGAATAGCAAACCCATTACTTTTAATGGGGTCGGAGGGATAATGGCTCTCTCACAGTGGATAGAGAAAACTGAAGCGATTTTCGAGATTTGTTCTTGTCCGAAAGGGAACAAAGTAATGTTCGCTGCCTATACTTTCTCTGAGAGAGATCTGACATGGTGGAATGGCCATGTCAAGTCACTAACGGTAGTAGTGGTTAAGTCTATGGGCTGGGAGAATCTAAAACAAATATTACCGCAAGAGTACTGCCCACGAGGCGAATTACAAAAGCTCGGGCAGTAGCTTTGGGGCCTTACTACGGTAGGCTCGGACATCATGACCTATACCAATAGGTATAGTGATTTGGGAATCCTTTGCGCAAGGATGGTTGCTCTAGAGAGCAAGAAAATCGAAAGATACATCTGCGGACTGTCACCCCAGATTCGAGGAAGTGTACTAGCTTCCAAACCGGTCACTTTCGATAGCGCCAAATAGTTGGCACAGGCTCTTGTTGACCATGGAATCTGTCAAAGCTTTGCAACTACTGTTCTGGAGCAAACCATAGGAAACAACAACAACAACATCAGTACCAACAACAACAACAAGAAGAAGTTCTAGAACAAGAGGAAGGGTCAGTCTTAATAGGAACCTTCCAAGAGGCAGCAAATAGTGGCAGTCCATGCCGCTACTACCACCACCGCTGCTCTAATTACCACTAAACCAACAGAGCCATATGCTGGGAACCTGCCGAAGTGCGCCAAATGCAATTTCCACCACAATGGAAATTGCCGGGAGATGCACTTTAGCAATTGCAACAAGAAAGGGCATATAGCCCGTTTCTGTAGAGCACCAGCACAACCGATCACCCAAGTCCAAGGAGCCGTTGTGGGTCAAGCATGTTACGGGTGTGGTGAAGCTGGGCATTACAATAGAGACTGCCCTAAGGTAAGGAATGCGGGCGACACGGGAGGAGTGCTGGCAATAGGGCAGAACGAAGCAATAGTTGATCCCATGGTGGTTACGGGTACGTTTCTCCTCAATAACGTTTATGCATGCACACACTTTGATTGTGGTGCGGAGAGGAGCTTTATGAGTCATAAATTCAAGCACGTACTATAACAGAACCCTAAATCACTCAATAAGATATTTACAGTAGAAATGGAAAACGGTAGAACAGAAAGCACAAATGATATGTACATAGGCTGCACATTAACTCTAAACGAACATTCATTTCAAATTGATCTAATGTCGATCACTATAAAGAGCTTTGATATCATCATCGGTATGGATTGGTTAAGCCTACACCATGCCGATATACTTTGTCACGAAAGGGTCGTTTGCTTAAACCTGCCAAGCGGCAAAACTCTTGTCATTTATGGTGACAAACCCGGTACCAATTTACAAATCATCTCTTGCGTCAAAGCCCAAAAATACCTGCGTAAGCAGTACCATGCCTTCTTAGCCCATGTGGTAGATAAGCAAAAAGAAACGAAAGGCATCAAAGACATTCCAGAAGTCTGCGATTTTCCCGATGTTTTCCTTGAAGATCTTCCCAGAGTTCCACCAGAACGTCAAGTCAAGTTTAGAATCGACTTAATTCTCGGAGCTACACCAGTAGCTAAGTCGCCATACCGTCTAGCTCCGACAGAGATGCAGGAGTTATCCAGCCAACTAAACGAACTACTCAACAAAGGATTCATCAGGCCGAGCTTCTCACCTTGGGAAGCACCAGTCTTGTTCGTAAAGAAGAAGGATGGATCTTTCCGCATGTGACTCGATTACCGGGAACTCAACAAGATGACTATCAAGAACCGATATCCCTTACCACGCATTGCTGACTTGTTCAACCAACTCCAAGGAGTGAGTTATTTCTCGAAGATCGACTTAAGGTCCAGGTATCACCAACTATGAGTCTTGGAAGAAGATGTTCCCAAAACAGCTTTTCGAACTTGTTATGGTCACTATGAGTTTTTAGTGATGCCCTTTGGATTAACAAACGCACCAGTGGTGTTCATGGACTTAATGAACCAGGTGTGTCGTTCGTTTCTAGACAAGTTTGTGATCGTATTCATAGATGACATACTCATCTATTCGAAGACTAAAGAGGACCACAGTCAACACCTCCAACAAGTCTTGGAAACACTAAGAAAAAAGTAGTTATACGCAAATTTCTCCAAGTGCGAAATTTGGATTCGGAAGGTAGATTTCCTAGGTCACATGGTTAGCAAAGACGGAATACACGTGGACCCTTCCAAGATCAAAGCAATCAAGAACTGGTCAGCTCCAAGAACCCTAACGGAAATTTGACAATTATTGGGCCTTGCTGGCTACTACCGATGGTTTTTACAGAACTTCTCGAAGATTGCAAAACCACTTACCACCCTGACCCAAAGGAGTGTTACTTTCGATTGGAAAGAAAGAAAAGACGTTGCATTCCAAACACTGAAGCAAGCTCTACGCAGCGCACCTCTATTGTCCTTGCTAGAAGGAATAGAAGACTTTGTGGTCTACTGTGATGCATCTAATCAAGGTCTTGGATGCGTACTAATGCAATGAGGTAAGGTCATCGCTTACGCCTCAAGACAACTCAAGACGCACGAAGTCAACTACACTACCCACGATCTTGAACTAGGAGCAGTCGTTTTCATGCTAAAGATCTGGAGACACTATCTTTATGGCACGAAATGCATGATCTTAACTGATCATAAGAGCCTTCAGCATATTCTCAACCAAAAAGAACTTAACATGAGGCAGAGACGATGGGTTGAACTACTAAATGTCTACGAATGCGACATTCGCTATCACCCAGGAAACGCAAATGTAGTAGTTGATGCTCTTAGTCGAAAAGAATACTCAGGTCGCCGAGTGAAATCCTTAACCATGACGAACCATTCACATCTATCCACACAAATCAAGGAAGCTCAGAGGGAAGCCTTGAAAACAGAGAACATGGCAGGTGAAGCCCTAAGAGGAATGGACAAGAATCTTGAAGTCAAGGGTGACGGAGTTCGTTACTTCATGAATCGGATCTGGACACCGAAGTTTGGTGGATTCAGAGACGTAGTCATGAACGAGGCTCATAAGACTCGATACTCCGTGCATCCAGGTTTGGACAAGATGTATCTGGACCTCAAGAAAATATATTGGTGGCCGAACATGAAAGCAGAGATCGCTACCTATGTAGGCAAGTGTCTGACTCGCGCCAAAGTCAAGGTAGAGTACCAAAAGCCATCGCGATTGCTTCAACAACCTGAAATACCCGAGTGGAAGTGGGAACGGATAACCATGGACTTTATAACCAAATTACCCAAGACAGCAGGTGGGCTAGTCACCATCTGGGTAATTGTTGATTGATTAACAAAATCCGCACACTTCCTACCCATAAAGAAAACCGATAAGATGGTGAAGGTAACTCGAACTTACCTTCGAGAGATTGTACGACTGCATGGTGTACCTGTAAGTCCCTAATTTGCTTGTGTATCAATCAGATCCATTTGATGGTGTAGAATCCCAATCAAACAGATGATGTTAGATCAAAATAGAAGAGAAGGAGAAGAAGAATAATATGAATCTTGTATGATATGATTAGAATGAAGATCCGGATACAAGATTCACACACACTAACACAAACTCTCTTTTCTCTCTCTCTCTCTCTCTATAACACCTTCAAATACACACACATAAGCTCCTCTAGTGTTCATCATCCTTTTCCTCACACCCCTCACCCTATATATATACATGAGAATATGGGCCGTAAAAAGGGTTTACGGCCGTAAACCTGTTTACGGCCGCAAACACATAAGATATTACATAAAAAATCAATTTCCTAGAAAAGCAAAGTATAAACCAAAATATTGACCCAACAATCTCCCTCTTGGTTTATAGCATTCTTTTCTTTTCTTAAATGACCCAACAAGCTCCCCTTAAAAAGTAGTTGGCTTTCTTGATAATCTTCATTGGGAACTTGGCTTCAACATTAATCTTCAAATTCTTCAAGACTTCAAGATGAACTTGATGAATCTTCAAAGAATGACTTCATCTTGAGCGGTTGGGCTTTTCTTCAGAATTTGGCATTGAACGCACGTAGGTTGAGGAGGCTTGACGTACTAATTCTTGAAAGATAGTGCCTTCAGGTTGAGAATCTTTAGAGAGAACTGAACTTCTAGATCACTTCAGCAGGTACAAAGATAGCAACAGACTGATTGAGGAGGCTTCAATGTAATCTGTCACATATTCTTCAATTTCAGCTTCACCTTGCTTCTGGGGTTGAATGATTGAATGTTGGAAGAATAATCTTCATTTCTTGCTCCTTCGAATGAAAATTCTTCGATGCTCACGGACGAGGCTTTGGCTTAGAAATCTTCAACACAAACTCCATGAGTCTTACCTATACCTGAAATCACTTTTCAAGACAAAATAAAACTAAAAGAAAACTTAGCACAGAAACAAAAATATTTTTGGATTTTTGATTTTCTTGAACAAGAAATAAAACATCAATAACACTATTTTTGGATTTCTAATTTTTCTGATTTTTCTTTGATTTTTGAATTTTTCTGATTTTTTTTTTATTTTCATTATTTTTAATTTTTAATTCTCCCCTAATATTTAAATTAGAAGAAACTATGAAAAATTTAACAAAAATAAAAATGATATCTAACTTTAAGAGTGATTTGGGATCAAAGTTTTTAGACAGCCTTTATTCACTTGTCGGTACCTTTTCATATTCACATCTTTGTCTGGTTGATCGTCGGTATTGTTGTCCACTTAAACACGAAAAATTATGACAGATTTAGGACATACTATTTGTTACTGTTGGATAAGGTGTCTAAGTCCATAACTTATTTGGTATATACTTGACCCGACCGGCATGGTCCATTTGGGTTGCATCTCATCCAAACTATTTATGGATAATTTTATGAGAGTTATACACATATGTTTATTAATATATTATAAGTTATAATATATTAATATGAAGTTATGTTATTTAATTAGTCTTAGTCTTAAATTAATTATGAATTAATTTAGAGATTAAAGGAAGACTAATTAAATTATGGGCTATTGGTTTTATATGGCGTGGGCTAACACTCATTTGTTAATGGGCTAGGCTTTGATGGAAGTCCATGGATGATCCATGGAGCTTTTAACCCATGGATCCTTGGAAAGGAAAAGTCATGGGTTATTAGGGTTTCACCCTAATCATGTACACTATATAAGCATGATTATGGAGCACGAAATGGCAACTAGTGAACTAGTGTGTGTGTGCTTGTGTGTGGCCGAAAATTGCTAGTGTGTATACTCTCTCAAGTTTTCCAAGAGTTTGTGGTGTTTTGTGATTCCATTTGAGGCATTCACACTATTGGTGATTGGCCCTCAAACTCCTCAAGAACCAAACTCATCAAAAAGGTATGTAATCTCTTCTAAGTTTTTATGTTGAAATGTTCCCCATGCCATGTTAGATAGGTTATAAACCTTGGAAAATTATTATTTTGCATGTATTTAGACAAACACAGATCCAAGGTTAATTAGGGTTGCATGCACACTTAGGAAGTGTTAGATTGCTCAAAACCCAACAGTGGTATCAGAGCCTAGGCTTGCTTGTTTGATACTTGATGCAAAATAGTTGAAAAAGTCGAAAAACTTGTTGTCTGACTGATGAACTCGCCGAGTCCATGGGGGGACTCGCCGAGTCCATGTGTATCTTCAACCTACTCGCCGAGTAGGTTCATGCACTTGACGAGTAGGAGCGACAGAGTGCAGATTTTTGACTTTTGATGCTGGAAATGGACTAGAAACATTACCCTAAACTGTTTTGGTGTTTTAAAACTTGTTTTAGTTGGTGTAATGGTTGTTCTAATCCATTTACAATAGCATATATCAAAATTCCATGATTTTTATGTGTTCATAAAATTTCTTGAAATTTTGATGATCATGTTCATGTTCTTATGAATTTAGAAGATGATAGGAATTATTTGCTGAATTGTTTAGAATTAATTCTTGATCATTTATGTGTTTTAATGGAGTCCATAATTTGTCCTCAAGTTATGGATATCCAAAGGTCACTTTCTTTAACACACACATTTAAACACATAAGTTACATGAAAGTGAAGAGTCTTCATTTTTATGAACCTTTAATTCATAAGTTATGAAATGAAAAGTTTTGGATAGTTACAAAACTTGTCCTCAAGTTTTGGAATTTGTAAAGTTTCACACACTTTAATAAACATTAATTCCAACCCTTAGAGTTTTAATAGTTAAAATTCAACCCTTATACTATTTATAACATTAATGGTTAATTATTATATATATGTATAAGAATAAGTCGTTCTACCGTTAGTAGGCCTCATTCACGAAGCCGGTCTATAAGGTGGGTATAAGGTTGTTGCCTATAAAATGGTGACTTAATAGGTGTCCACTCTCACCCACCGCTCGCTTGACTGGTGGAGGGTCGTTAGCCGAACGGGTAGGACAATGACTTTAAATCCTCATTAAAAGTATAATGATTTTTATAAAGTAACTAAACTTTTTAATTCTCAATATTTGTTATTTTAGGAAAAATGTGAACATGGTGCTAGTCCATGGAATTCACACTTTGTACCTTACCAAGTCATTAGTGGAGCGTGTGTGGTTAACCGGCACACTAACTTGGACTAGTAAGGATCACGAAGGGTGACTTAATGTTTGTCATGGATCAATGGAGCGTGTGTGGTTTACCGGCACATTGATTAGGTGATAATATTAAGGGTACCAAGTGAATTAGCATGGTTATTCACACCTTGTTTTGTGATCCTCAGCATCCCAGTCACAAAACTTGAAGGGCACAATCGAGATTGAAACATGCCATTGAAAAGTTCAATGAATCTCAAAAGAATCTAGGAATTTCAAATCCAATTAAAACCTAATAATTCATTTTGTTTTTCATGGTGGAAATTGGTGAATCGTCATTTACCTACCTTTCAAATATATTATTACTTAGATTACGGCATCCCTCTTCTAAGTATAATATATTGTGGTTGGGTCCTAGCCTTAATATTACATTTGGGTGTCTTATTAAGGATTCTATATATCTAATCTAAACATGCTTTCTTCCTTCAGATGTCTTCCAACACTAATGCTTCAGGCTCTAACCCAACTGGTTCTTTCTCTCTCATGAATCTTTGTGGGAGGGTCATCTTTGATGGTTCCAACTTCATGGATTGGATTAGGAACATCAGGATGGTTACTCGTTATGAGGACAA